>NW_027126462.1:0-19283 GCF_037325665.1 Littorina saxatilis | reverse complement strand
AATGGAAGCAAAGTCCGCTTCCTCCCTGGAACAGCCTCTGTTCGTCAACAGTGACCAAAACCGTCCAGAACCCCTTGTCGAATCCTTATGCGAAAGCCATCGCCGACGAAGGAAAGTTGACGACTTGTCCTCAGCAAAATACGTGGCAGAGAGAAGAAATAACTCGTGGAAGTTCCCCTAGAGTGCCGAATATAATACTCGGTGAAAAACCATCATACTCTAGAAACTGTGTATACGATCCTTCCCCTTCTGCCGCTGGGTGTCAAGTGTGCCGTCCTTGAGTCTCTGACAGACCACCTAGCCAAATACACGTGACTGACCTTGTCACAAAACCAGTCCAGCTATACACAATTCTGCCTCCCAAGCAGAAAAAGACACGAGAAACTCAATCCGTGAAAATCCCGTGTGCGCTGTCAGCGAAAAACCGTCAGCCCTAGCTATGACAGCAGAAACCTCCACTGTAAAACTCGTGCGATACAAAACATCCGTGCTCGTTGAGCACCGTCAGCAAACTCTGCTGTAACCCAATATCACGCACAGGCGCTTTCTATCATACACGACCAAGAACAGGCACTCCACTGAGTGACACTTTCTTGGTCTCTGTCACCCGATCGTGACACACCTCCCCTCTTCAAGACGAAACCTCGGTTTCGCTCACAGTCATGTTCTCCTCTCCAGCCCGAGAGAGAAAGTCAGCTCCAACATTGTTGGCGCCCGGTATGACGCGTACCGTGAATTGGTACGGTTGGAGAATCAACGCCCAGCGCATAAGTCTGGCGTTTGCCAACCTTGCAACCTGAAGATATTGCAGAGGTTGATGGTCTGTTTCCAGACAGAAAGGTCGTCCTCAAGAACGAGCAACCCCTCGTTTCACCCCTGATGACTGCAACCTTCTCTGTCTTCTTGTCTTTGTTCTTCTGGTCTTTGTTCTTCTCCCCGTAGGCTGTCCTCTCTATGTAGGCGCGCAGCAGGTTGGCGTGGTACAGGCGTGCTTTCCCGTGCATCATGATCCTGTAGTCGTTCTGGCCCACCCTCGCTGTCACCTCAAAAGGTCCTTGCCACTGCAGTTGTAGCTTGTTGTGTTTGACAGGTAAAAGTAGCAACACCCGTTCCCCAATCTTGAAGCTGCGCGGTCGTGCCTTGCGGTCGAATCCTCGCGCGTAACGCTGTGCTGCTCTTCCCAGGTTCTCTTGAGCCAGTTTGCAGGTCTCTTCAATCCTGTTCCTGAGTTCTACTATGTAGGTCGCTGTCGTCTGCACCTCCTCGTCAGCTTCTTCGTCTGTCCAAGCCTGACGCAGGATAGCCATGGGACCGCGTACCTGTCTGCCGTACAACAACTCAAATGGGGAAAAGCCCAAGCTCTCCTGAGGAACCTCGCGGTATGCAAAAAGCAATGCTGGGATGTACCTGTCCCACGTGCGTGGTTTCTCCTGAGCTAGTTTCCTCAGCATGGTCTTCAAGGTGCCATTGAACCTCTCCACCAGTCCGTTGCACTGAGCATGGTAAGGAGTGGTGAAGTGCTGCTCCAGTGATAGCAGTCGTGCTGCCTCCGCCATCACTCCTCCCGTGAACTGCGTGCCTCTGTCGGTGAGTACCTCTGATGGAATTCCCAGCCGGGACCACATAGTAACCAGAGCCTCAGCTACTCGCGTGGCTTCAATCGATTTCAGAGGGATCGCCTCTGGGTATCGAGTAGCGTAGTCCACCATGGTCAAAATGTATCTGTTTCCGTCCTCAGACGCAGGCAAGATGGGCCCGATGATGTCCACTGCCACCCGACGAAAGGGTTCGTCGATGAGCGGCATCTTCTCCAAGGGGACCTTCCTCACCCTTCCTTTGGCAACCACCTTCTGGCACTTATCGCAGGACGCACAGAAACGTCGGACATCCGTGCAGATGCCTGGCCAGTAAAAGTGGCGCCAGACACGATCCGTGGTCTTCTTGGTACCAAGATGACCTCCCAGAATCGAGTCGTGTGCCGTTGCCATGACACCCTCGCGAAACTCGCGAGGCACGACAACCTGTTTGAATGTACCTTCTTGGTTGCTGAACTCACGGTAGAGCAACTTCTTGTCCCTGAGGAACCTTGACCTCCCATGCTTCCCGCTCAGCTTCACCTTCCCCGACTTCGCGTGCTCCCGAGGAGTAGCTAAGGTCGGGTCAGAATCCTGAGCCTTCGCGAGAAGCGCGGGGGTCACGTTCCCCAGGGCAGCTCGTGCAGCAGGTAGGGGTTTGAGAGGTTTGTCCTCTCGCTCCGCCTGTGCCCGCGTGAGCACTGAAATGACGTCGGGAGACCGATAAACGGGAACCTCCCTGGTGACGCCGTCCACAAACTGAACCCGGTTTCCAATGAGCAGGTCGCATGGAGGATCGTCCATGACGACGGCCACAATGGTCCCCGTGAACAACGGGGTTACGACCTTGATCACTGCCGTGTTCAAGTCGTAAGCGTGAGATGCCTCGGCCATTCTCACCCTGATGCTGTCTCCTGTGTAGGCCATAGCTGGAACTAGACTCGCCCGAACCACTATCATGTCTGCCCCTGTGTCCCGCAGACCTTCGCCCTTCACTCCGTTAACGTAGACGTTGCAGTGGGGCTGGAAATGTTTCCTGGAGCACGGAACGCAGAGTTGTGGAATGGTGCATGAGCTCGTGACGTCCCTTAACTCCTCGCTGCCAACAAAGTGAACGCCCTTCTGGTCAGCCTGTCTCCTGTGGCAGTCCTTCTTCACGTGGCCCCGCTTGTTGCAGTAGTAACACTGGATGTCAGATCTGGAACTCGATCCCTTGTGTCCCTGATCGTCCTTCCCGTCCTTGGGTCCTGAAGAACCCGAATTTCCCGATTTTCCTGGCCGTGAGCCTGAAGATTTGCCGGAGATCGCCTGGGCGTCCTCGTGCACTCTGATCCAGTCGGCTGCCTCCTGAGTAGTCTTTGGCTGGTGCTCCTGCACGAAGGTCACCACCTCAGGTCGCAGGCTGGACATCAGTTGTTCCATGACTATGAGGTCGGCAAGGTCGTTGACGGTCCAGTCCTTTTCGGCCATCTCCACCCAGCGCCGCAGGTAGAGGTTAAGGCGTGCCACAAACTGATGACTCAGCTCGCCGCTCAGTCTCTTGCTGTTACGCAGACGTCGTCTGTAGGCTTCCGCAGTCAGGTTGAAGCGCTGGAGTAACGCCTTCTTTAGTGCCTGATAGTTTCTCGCCTCGTCGTCCTCCAAAGCGTTGTAGAGCTGCAATGCGCGTCCTTTCAAGCAGGTGCTAAGGCGGCTAGCCCACGTGGCCTCTTCCCACTTCTGGTCGGATGCAATGCGCTCAAACCGGCGTAAAAAGTCGTCGAGCTCGTCCTTGTCATCGTCGAACGTCGGCAGTCTCGTACGGTCGGCAACAAATGTCGGCGCGCTAGCCTGAGTAAGCGTACCCTTCTCTGCCTGTAGCCTAGCTAGTTCTAGCTGGTGATCGCGATCCGCCTGTTTGTCCTGTCTGTCACGTTCGGCCTGTCGTTCCTGTCTCTCAAGTTCAGCCTGTTCTTTCTCTTTCCGTTCTTGTCTGTCACGTTCATCTTTCTCTTTCTTTTCTTGTCTGTCTCGTTCGGCCTGTCGTTCTTGTCTGTCAAGCTCGTCTTTCTTATCCTGTCGGTCACGTTCGTCTTGTCGTTCCTGTCTCTCACGTTCGGCCTGTCGTTCTTGTCTGTCAAGCTCTTCTTTCCTCGTCTGTCGCTCTATGTCTTCCTTACGTTCTAACTCCTTGCGCTTAAGCAAACTACGCGCTCTAACGCGTGCGTCTCGCTCTGTCTGTTCCTCACTACCAGGAGTCTCAAAAGTTAACCTCTTCGTAGGAGATCCCCCTGTAGCCATGGTTAGTTTAGCAAAGCTTTATTACCAAAGTAAGTCTAACGCAGCTATAGCTAGAACACGCGGTGATGGAAGCGATGGATACAAAAATCCAGTAACCGGAAAATGCAGAAGAAAAATCCAAACGGTGTAGAACAAATCGCGTAGCCTACTTTATGGCTGCTTTTTGCGGTGAAACAAAGTGTTTCCCACAGCCGTGGCCTACTTTATCGGCTGCTTTTTGCGGTGAAACAGAGTGTCTCCCACAGCCTTGGTTAGGACAGAAGTCCTCGGACCCTTCCCCCCCAAAATTCCAACAAAGTCAAAATATGGAGAAAAATCCAAGTAAAACAAGACGGTAGAAATGTAACCTGTTACAGAATGCGAAACAACAATGTAGAGAAAACTGAGTAAAACGAATAACAAATCCGCTAACCCCGCTCAGCTCTCTGCAACGGAAAAACTCTGAACGTACAACAACAAAGATTCACAAACAAAGGAAAGGGAAGTACTCACAGTTAGCGCATACAATAACTCACAAATTACAATTTACATTTCCTGCAAGATGTGAATCGCTTAAGGTGTGGTATATGATCAAAACTATACAAAAAAGGGTAGCACCAAGCAGAAAATAAGTCGAGCACTGACGAGATTATCTGCTCTTAGTTATCCTTAATTGGTGGGTCTTTATCAGTCAGAAATTAACTGAGTAAATCCCGGCTTGGCCCCCATGTGTCACGTTTCAATATATCACTTAAGGTGATTATGAACCGGTTAATTACTACTAATTAACTAACCACACCACGATCCACTCTCGCAGTCATACAATTAAATAGAGTCAACAAAAGTATAAGTTTCAGACGCCTGTTTATGTATAAACTCTCCACCTCCCTCGAGCCTTCACTCAAAATATGTTCCTTTTACGTTCTCAACACGTAAAAAACCAGTGTTCACTGACAAAATGCCAGTATTATGTAGAAAATTATAGGAACACGCTGAACCCGTGTAAATATAGTTAAATGCGAATGTTCTGTCCGAAAAGCTCTAGTTCGTGCAGGTGTCACACACCCCACGTTGTCACTACTCCAATGAAATCATAGATACGAAAAGACAACGGTGGTCAACGGGGTGCGTACGACATGGTGCACTTAGCTTTATCTCTGCTGCTGCTGCTTAGCCGGTATGCTGGTTAGTCGGTTCGCTGGTTAGCCGGTCCGCTGGTTAGCCGGTCTCCTGGTTAGCCGGTCTCCTGGTTAGCGTAGCCTCAACAGTTCCCGCCAGAGTCAGCCGTGCAGATGTTACAGGAACGTAACGAAGCGAGGCGAACGAAGCGAAACGCAACGAAGGCTGCAAACAGAAAGCATCGGTGCACTAAACATGTCAGCTACCCCTCACCCACCACCTTAAAACATGTCATCTTTAAATATCTCATCGAGCACGTGGGCCTGCACAAAACGGACTTTTTACAACAACAAAACAGCCATTTTCCGTCCTTCTCTCCCTATCTGCAAAAACCATATACAGATTAGTATTTTAGCGTCACAGAGAGTAAATTATGCGCTAACCTGGAAAGAACAACAGAGAGTATTTCATTCCACAACACAGACTCATCAACAGCGTTAAATAATGATTTATTACCTCAAAAGCCTATGATTGTACTCTCAATGGAAGCAAAGTCCGCTTCCTCCCTGGACCAGCCTCTGTTCGTCAACAGTGACCACAAGGAACTTAGTCGATAAATATCGACAGGGGGCGGACAAATGGTTTACATGTGAAATGTGTGTATATGGGTGTGGTTCTGAAACAAACAAACCATGTGAACCCCCCCATCCCACCGCTCGCGGGCTGAACGACTGACGTCACATGTCGCTTCGGTCTTTTCCTGAGAAGAACACCGCGTGTACATAATACACAATTCGATCGCGTAGCACTGCCAATGCACATTTTCGCAACGAAAACCGTGCTACTGTTTCTTGTGTGTTAAATCTGAAAGCAATATAAGTGAACGAACAATTGAAAACTGATATCACGTTACTAAACTCCCAAAAGTAATAAATTACTTCTGACTGCGGTACACAATACGGCAGTCACCTCTGCGAATGCTGTCGAAGAATCTAACCGAAAGTAAACATTCTGGGAATGTACGCGCATCGGCCTTGACGCAAGTTCAATACTTAGCCAATGAGCGCGCCGCGGCGAAGTTGGCCGCTGTAAGTCTCGCAGCGCTGGCTGGCTGAGCGGGTTGCGTGTCCATCCTTTTTTGGTCCAAGCCGCACCGTAGACCAGATTAGTAGGTGCTTGATTTTGGTATTTTGATTTTACATAACATTAAACCTTTCTTGGGGTTCATGGTCATGGCAACAGCCATAATAATATTATATCATGTATAATATTACATTTCAGCATATTTGAATTACATGTCATCATACCAAACTGTCATACATTTTTATTCCTACATCATTCTGATTGATCACAACCAAACCTACTATCAGTGGACACATCCAAATGTAAGCGCCTGTTCTTGACAACTTTTAATCGATCTAAAAATAGCAACTTGCTGGGCCCTCTGCCGCCAACAGACACTGTTTGGCCTGTAGGTAAAATGTACAATGTATTTTCTGATTTGTGCACAAAAGCTTTATTTCTTTTTTCTTTTTTTTAACATAACAATGTTTAATGTCACTGTATGTTTAAAAGACCATGGTCATATTTGTAAAAAAAATGTTAAATTAGAAAATAAATAACATTTTGGTTCATGATTTTTCCTACACCTGTGCTAAAAATAAGAAATAAAAATGTCGGGTATATAAGTCTCTCAAATACAGCTAGGTATGAATGGCTCGGTTTGAGTTTGTTGCAGTTGACCCTGCACAATGCGACATATCATGTTTTTGTTGAACAATTTTGACGTCACCCCTCCCATAGGGTGACGTATTTCACAACTTCCTGTGTTACACAAACTCTGTGATGACCAATTTTGACGTCACCCCTCCCATAGGGTGACGGATTTCACAACTTTCTACAGATGAACAATGTTGCCTTCACCCCTCCCATAGGGTGACGGATGTCACAACTTCCTGTGTACACAAACTGATGACGTATTTCACAACAAAATGGCGCTGCCCATGGTCAACCTCTAAACTATCCGTATAGAATGGGGGCGTCCTCGCCCCCATAAAAACCGTCCAGAACCCCTTGTCGAATCCTTATGCGAAAGCCATCGCCGACGAAGGAAAGTTGACGACTTGTCCTCAGCAAAATACGTGGCAGAGAGAAGAAATAACTCGTGGAAGTTCCCCTAGAGTGCCGAATATAATACTCGGTGAAAAACCATCATACTCTAGAAACTGTGTATACGATCCTTCCCCTTCTGCCGCTGGGTGTCAAGTGTGCCGTCCTTGAGTCTCTGACAGACCACCTAGCCAAATACACGTGACTGACCTTGTCACAAAACCAGTCCAGCTATACACAATTCTGCCTCCCAAGCAGAAAAAGACACGAGAAACTCAATCCGTGAAAATCCCGTGTGCGCTGTCAGCGAAAAACCGTCAGCCCTAGCTATGACAGCAGAAACCTCCACTGTAAAACTCGTGCGATACAAAACATCCGTGCTCGTTGAGCACCGTCAGCAAACTCTGCTGTAACCCAATATCACGCACAGGCGCTTTCTATCATACACGACCAAGAACAGGCACTCCACTGAGTGACACTTTCTTGGTCTCTGTCACCCGATCGTGACACCCTCTATGTTAAAATATTTAGTCAAAACTTGACTAAATGAAAAAACGAAAGACAGACAGGGAGGGAGTGAGGGACAGACAAACAGACAGACAGAGCAAAGGACCGACGGAGAGATAGACAGATTGATAGATAGAGAGACAGGCAGAGACAGACCGAAAGAGAAATGTTAGAAGAAAGCAAAGAGGATAGAAAAAGAAAAACAAAGAAAACAAAAATACAGAGGTCAAGTGGCTGAATTAGAACCGGAAGGAGAAAAAGAGAGAGAGAGAGAGAGAGAGAGAGAGAGAGAGAGAGAGAGAGAGAGAGAGAGAGAGAGAGAGAGAGAGAGAGAGAGAGAGAGAGAGAGAGAGAGAGAGAGAGAGAGAGCAAGAATAACGAGAAAGCGAGGAGTTTGTGTGTGTGCGTATGTACGTATGTGTGCGTGCGTGCGTGCGTACGAGTGTGTCACTGTGTGTGTGTGTGTGTGTATGGCATAGTGCGTGCGTGCGTGTATGTGTGCCCCACCCCCTCCCACCCCCCACCCCTCCCCCCCCCCCATCCCCGTTCATGGATACTTTTGTGCCAAGGGCACTGAATGTATTTGTAAATGCATAATGGCGTGTTTTCGTATCATAGGTCAATGACAAAATAATGAAAGAAGAGCATGTTCTACCTTTATACATTTAGTCAAGTTTTGACTAAATGTTTTAACATAGAGGGGGAATCGAGACGAGGGTCGTGGTGTATGTGTGTCTGTGTGTGTGTCTGTGTGTGTGTGTTAGTGTGTGTAGAGCGATTCACAGTAAACTACTGGACCGATCTTTATGAAACTTGACATGAGAGTTCCTGGGTATGAAATCCCCAGACGTTTTTTCCTTTTTTTGATAAATGTCTTTGATGACGTCATATCCGGCTTTTTGTAAAAGTTGAGGCGGCACTGTCACACCCTCATTTTTCAATCAAATTGATTGAAATTTTGGCCAAGCAATCTTCGACAAAGGCCGGACTTTGGTATTGCATTTCAGCATGGAGGCTTAAACATTCAATAATGACTTTGGTCATTAAAAATCTGAACATTGTAATTAAAATTATCCAAGCGGAGCGCGGGCGGAGCCCGCGTGTAGCGAGGTAGTTTTTTTTTTCATCTCCCAGCACTGAAAATTTTTTTGCCAAGTGGTGTCTGTCTGGACATTGTTCTAGAATTCATCTTTTAGCACAATATTAGCGACACTGTTTGGACAATTCTATTAAAATTAGGCGTACAAACTGATTTTGTTTCGGGGAATCCTCTCAGAGGATCAGAATTTTCATATAATATCATCGGAAGCTGTTACAACGGGAAAATGTGAAACTTTTGTCACTTTTTAACATGGAATTTCATCTTTGAGCGTTTCAAGCGGACTTTAATAAAATAGTTATTTGCGAATTAAGCAGCGGAAGACACTCACCGGTTCAACATGTGTATGGTCATTAAACCTCAAAACATTTCAGTAAGTGGTTTAGACAAACACCTCGGACATGTGAGGGTGACTGGTTTGTAGCTGAAGAGTTTTTTTCTAAAGTGTGTTCTAAATACAAATGACGTACTGGTAATGATGTAATGAGTTGTTCTAATCTTGTTCTTGGAACTCTTGCTGTTCCAAGCTTGTTCTTAGCAAGTCTTGGTGACGAGAACAAAGACTATCAATGAAATCTTTAGAAATAACCTCTGACAACGACGACGATGACGACGACGACGACGACGATAACAACAACAACAACAAATGACATCGACGACGACGACGACAACAACAACAACAACAACAACAACAACAACAACAACAACAACAACAACAACAACAAAAACAACAACACGAGAACAACAACAATCACGACAACGAACATGACAACAACAACACCAACAACTACGACGACAACTACAACGACTGGGTTATGATGACATCACCAATGATTTAAAGGCCGTTAAAAAATCGTTAAATCCTATTTCTTCACTGATTCTTATGAAATTTTAAAGGTAGGTTTGTTGTCCCCAACTTATTTTCACTCCATACTTTTCCAGAAGAAAAACATAATTTTGGCAGTTAAAAACCGTTAAATTTCAATTCTTCACCGATATTTATGAAATTTTGTGGGTAGGTTCGTTGTCCCCAACTGATTTTCACTCTATACTTTTCCAGAAGAAAGACATAATTTTGGCAGTTAAAAAACGTTAAATTTCAATTCTTCACCTATCTTTATGAAATTTAGTGGGTGGGTCCGTTGTCCCAAACTGAATTTTAAGACATACTTTTCCAGACAAAAAACCTTATTTTTGGCAGTTAAAAACCGTTAAATCTCAATTCTTCATCGATATTTATGAAATTTTGTGGGTAGGTTCGTTGTCCCCAACTGATTTTCACTCCATACTTTTCCAGAAGAAAAACATAATTTTGGCAGTTAAAAACCGTTACATTTAAATTTTCACCTATCTTTATGAAATTTAGTGGGTGGGTCCGTTGTCCCAAACTGAATTTCAAGACAAACTATTCCAGTCAAAAAAACTTAATTTTGGCAGTTAAAAACCGTTAAGTCTCAATTCTACACCGATATTTATGACATTTTGTGGGTAGGTTTGTTGTCAGATTTGACATGATGGCAGAATTGAAAGTGTGAGATATCCTGATGTTTCACAATTTATGCTGCATAATTCAGCCCCATAGGCGCTTGAATTTTAGGTGGAGTTGGGTTTTTTTTCAGCCCAAACCAGTAACCCCCACATGGTTTTCATGTCCCTTTCTGAGAGACTTCAAGAAGTTTCAATTTGACGTCATGATTAGCCTGCCGCATTAGCAAGTATGAAAACACGTCATCGATGACACATTTTAAGACAGAGAGAGAGAGAGAGAGAGAGAGAGAGAGAGAGAGAGAGAGAGAGAGAGAGAGAGAGAGAGAGAGAATCATGTACACACAGATGGACGACTTCGCTTGGGGTATGTACTGCCCGGCAGTACACATCTACTTTATTTTTTTATAAAATGATCCAAAATTAAGTTCATCTTATTCTTCATCATTTTCTGATTCCAAAACATTTAAATATGTTATATTTGGATTAAAATCAAGCTCTGAAAATTAAAAATATAAAAATTATGATTAAAATAAAATTTCCGAAATCGATTTAAAAACAATTTCATCTTATTCCTTGTCGGTTCCTAATTCCAAAAACATATAGATATGATATGTTTGGATTAAAAACACGCTCAGAAAGTTAAAACGAAGAGAGGTACAGAAAAGAGTGCTATGCAGCACAACGCAACCACTATACCGTTTTACGCTATATGCGCCGCAGGCCGTTTTGTGCGTCGCGCGGGATTTTGCCGAGTGGCCACACATCGACGACTTTTTTCACAACGCGGTATCAGTGGAGCGCAAGCGTCAAGGTCACCTGACAGGAAGGTCAACACGCTAGCGGTAATTTGCAAAGATGGCTGCGTACATACAAAACAGTGACACTGAGTTGCATCGACTGCCACGCCGCGAACTTTGGGTCCCTGTTTTTGTATAACTTGGAAAATGTATTCCACAGGGATTCGTGGCTTCTGTATAGATCGATAAGTTCGCCGATCTGTGTCGAAGAGATACTTAGAGTCTACCCACAATCCAACTCGATCTGACGGTTGACGTCATCGCTCTGGTTTTCTCTGATTGGTCAAATTTCCGTCGTTCTATCTCTGTGTCAGAGAAATTAGAACACGCTCTATTCTTCTGCAGATAACGCTTCGCGATCATAGCCCGCTGCGGCGTGCCGCGCGGGACCGTTTTGAGCATAAGTCAAATGTGGACAGGGTCAGCCTGGAGTGTCTGGACAGGCCTTAAACAGGCTCGTTAATTTCACTGCGTTTTGCACGAGCGGGGGACTACGGTCATTGTGAAAAAATGCAGTGCGTTCAGTTTAATTCTGTGAGTTCCACAGCTTGACTAAAAAATGTAGTAATTTCGCCCTACGCGACTTGTTTTCTGTTCTGTTTCCAGAATTACGGCGGCTGCCATAGTGCAGCGTATTCTGGTTATAACCTTTGAATAGCGCCTTCTCCTTAATAACCTGGCCATGCATTGATTTAAAAAAAACAAGAGGCGAAGCCATCAAGGCTAAGTAAGAAATCGACAAACAGTAACACAAACTCAATCACTCCGTCACACACACACACACACACACACACACACACACACACACACACACACACACACACACACACACACACACACACACACACACACAGAAAGAGCATAGGTGAAACTGTGCAAGAAAGCGAGACACTAGATCTAGATCTGTCTGTCTGCATGTAGCCTACTTACAGGGACACGACTGCCAACTAGTCTCGGCGCGCTCAAAATAATAATGACCGAGACTTTCAGTACTTCCTTCGCGTGACGTCTAACCCTCTTACGTCATAATGTGACGTCAATGTAATGTGACGTCTTCAAATGTTAGAGTTTCTACCACAGACATACACACGCACATACGCACGCACGCACGCACGCACAGACAGACAAAGTTACGATCGCATAGGCTACACTTACGTGAGCCAAAAATCATTCCGTGCCAACAAAAACGTCAGATGTTTTCAAATGCAAGAATGTATTTTGTTTTCATTTCGCTCCATAAGGATCAAGATCATCTCCTTTCCACAACAGGGGCTAATAGAATGCTCATCGCATTTCGCGGTTTATCATTATATTTGACAGCATGAGGTTTATGCCAGCAGCTCCCTATTCCTGTTCTATGCTACTCAAGTTCCAGTCCGTCAGCTGATCATTCATGTGGGTGGGACCTCTTTTTTTATTTTTTTTATTTTTTTTAACATAAAGGCACAATCCTTCCCGTGTAAACGATTCGACTCACCATCTCATCAAATCTGGCCAAGCTTTTACGTGAAATTAGGCCAACATAAGGTCTGGGTGGCCCAGTGGTAAACGTGGGATTAGGCCAACATAAGGTCTGGGTGGCCGAGTGGTAAACGTGGGATTAGGCCAACATAAGGTCTGGGTGGCCGAGTGGTAAACGTGGGATTAGGCCAACATAAGGTCTGGGTGGCCGAGTGGTAAACGTGGGATTAGGCCAACATAAGGTCTGGGTGGCCGAGTGGTAAACGCACTTGCCTCGGAAGCGAGAGGTTGCGAGTTCGACCCTGGGTCAGGGCGTTAGCAATTTTCTCCCCCCTTTCCTAACCTAGGAGGTGGGTTCAAGTGCTAGTCTTTCGGATGAGACGAAAAACCGAGGTCCCTTCGTGTACACTACATTGGGGTGTGCACGTTAAAGATCCCACGATTGACAAAAGGGTCTTTCCTGGCAAAATTGTATAGGCATAGATAAAAATGTCCACCAAATACCCGTGTGACTTGGAATAATAGGCCGTGAAAGGTGAATGCTCGCCCTAATAGGCTTGAGGTTTGCTGGCCGATGTGAATGCGTGATATATTGTGTAAAAAATTCCATCTCACACGGCATAAATAAATCCCTGCGCCTTGAATCCGTGGTTGAGATATGTGCGCGATATAAATTGCATAAAATAAAAAAATAAAAAAAACCTCCACTTGGACACATTCACAGTCTGACTGCTTTCTGAACTGAGCGGTGGGCATTTTTTTTATGAATTCATTTCTGAAAAAGACACTCATGGCTTCTGGGAAATAAATTCATAAAAGAGTTCCAACGTTACACTGAAAGCAGCCAGGCTGCTGATTGTTGGCGCATGTTTGAAGACCCCACTCCGCCTCGTCAAAATAGTTTGCCTCGCCGCACGTCTCAGATCTGGTCAGGCTTTTACATGGGATAAGACTCCATCCCTCTACTTGGTCACCTACCCAAAATCAACACCCTAACTGCTTGGTGTGGTGAGTTGGCATTTTTAATGAATTATTTTCCCAACAGAAACACGTGCCTTTTGCGAAATTAATTCTTTAAACAAGAAGAGCAAACGCTCGATCGAGTCACTTTCGCAGTTCTGAATATTATATGAGGCATCAGATGGACAGGAAGAAATTGCTATTCACAACACAATGAGTCACGTTCACATAAAATTTGAGCCCGGTCACTTTTATAGTTTCCGAGAAAAGCCCAACGTTAAGTTGTGTGTTGCCGAACAGAAAAGGCTAGGTATCTCCCTTGTTTTTCTGATAACGTTCGTAAAAGGCTACAGATGTAAATACTTTGATGTAAAGAATAATCCTACAAAGTTTCAATCACATCCGATGAACTTTGTCAAAGATATAAAATGTCTAATTTTTCCTTTGACGCTGACCTGTGACCTTGAAAAAGGTCAAAGGTCAACGAAACCATCGTTAAAGTGTAGAGGTCATTGGAGGTCACGACTAAACAAAATATGAGCCCGATCGCTTTGATAGTTTCCGAGAAAAGTCCAACGTTAAGGTGGTGTCTACGGACGGCCGGCCGGCCGGCCGGCCGGACGGCCGGCCGGATAGACTAACACTGACCGATTACATAGTCACTTTTTCTCAAGTGACTCAAAAAATAACATTGTGCACAGAGAGAACCCAAGCTCAGGGTCGGACTACCTGGGGGGGTTATGAGGGTTGCGCAACCCCCCCCCCCCCCCCCCCTAGCCTAAACATGTACCTCATTTATTTAAAACATTTTTTTATCACTGTTTATTTTATGCCGTTTCATGCAAGGAGCGACCATTTTCCTATCTCAGAATATGACCTACCCACAAGGGGCTCTGCCCCTTGACCCCGCCAGAGGGAACATCCCCCTAGACCACCACTGGCACCCCCCCCCCCCCCCCCCCCCCCATCCTCTTAGCCTAGTCCGGCCCATGTTTGGAATGTGCCCAAGTGGAGGGATGGTCTCATCCTATGTAGAAACCTGACCGTCAGAGCTGACACGGTGTGGCGAACTGTTTCCACGAGGCGGAGTTAAAGGATCCTTACCGCATCTCGTGCAAAATCCTGAACAGATTTGTCACGTTGGTCAAAATGAGCGCTTAAACGAGAGGGAATACACCTTCAACTCTGTCGGTTCTCCCTCCGACCGCTCCCTTTTCACACCTATTCCACCCCAAAAGACGACAGAAACAGAAAAAGAAACGGATGAGGGGGGGGGGGGGGGGAGGAGGGGGCGGGGGGACACCCAATAAACTGAAACAAGGCGGGGGAGTAAAATAGGTTTGGGGACTGAGAGGAAGAGATAGGGTTGGCGTGTATGTGCCGGG
The DNA here is from genome assembly GCF_037325665.1 of Littorina saxatilis. Classification (NCBI taxonomy): domain Eukaryota; kingdom Metazoa; phylum Mollusca; class Gastropoda; order Littorinimorpha; family Littorinidae; genus Littorina; species Littorina saxatilis. The sequence continues at coordinate 4,525 of NW_027126462.1, read as the reverse complement.
TGTGTGGGTGTTGGGGAGGGGGGCTCACATTGTCAAGGCGCAGACATTTCTAATTTTCAAGATATTGAGGAGAAAAACATGATGTCATTGTGTGTCAATCAAGCGGTCAGCCAAGCGTGTCATTAACCAAATCAACGGCACGAAAAATCGATGGTGCCATGACCGGTTAAGTCTTCGAGTTTTCACAGCTCTCTCTCTCTCTCTCTCTCTCTCTCTCTCTCTCTCTCTCTCTCTCTCTCTCTCACTGCTCTTTCCCCCTGCTCTTTCCCCCTCAAGATCCCTCTAATTTTCTCTCTCTCTCTCTCTCTCTCTCTCTCTCTCTCTCTCTCTCTCTCTCTCTCTATTTCCCCTCAAGCTCTCTCTCTCTTTCGGATTTTTTCCCTGTGTGCGGAGTCTCTCTCTCCCAGGCATGGGAATTGAACAAAGTAAAAAAGGCTGAAACTTTTTAAATAATAGCAAACGAGGACGCGAAGCGTCAATTCGACGGCGCGAAGCCTTTTATTTTTTTGGCGGAACAAAACAAATATTTCGGCGGAAATTTGCCTTTCGACGGACAATTCTCATGTCTGTGGACGCCACATGCTGCCAAAGTGCAAACTGGGTTTCTTGTTTACTTTTCATTACTTGATTTAAAAGCAGGCAAGCAACCCACGCCCGCATGTACGTATATACACAGACACAGACACAGACTATCTCTCCCAGATATGTGGACGTGCTTAGCATTTAAGACAATCAAATCTACTACATTGAACTTTTCACTCCGGGCCACTCCTGTAATTCCCATTCACCGGAAGAGTAATTCTATCTCCACTTTGTTTTTTCTTTAAAACTTGTTGCAGACTTTGTCGACCTTAATATTCTTTTCTGAGCCTGTGCTGTTGCAAGTTGTGTCCTTGAAATATATCTACATTGATCAAACTTTTTAAAACTAAGTTTGAATTCAGTTCAGTTTTCTGACAGTCTGCCCTACATTGTAAATCATCTACACCACATGAGGTGTTTTAGGTGGTTCTACACTAATGCATGTGCAAAACTTCCTCTTCGCATCTAATCAAGCCAAGGTCTTCATAGCCACCTTTTATCTCAAAAATCATTGCAAATGTATTTAAAAACTGATTTATCGCTTGGGAAACAACAAAGTTGCCGATTTGTTTAAATTATAAAAATTTTAAAAAACCAATGTTTCAGTGTTTTGTGGGGGTTCTTTTTTTTTTTTACACACACACACACACACCTAAAAACGTTCATGCATACACACCCAGTCATTCTGTTAATTAAACTCACTGATTGATTACAAAAAAAAAATGCACACACACACACACACACAGAGCATTTTCAACTATGTTGTTTATTGAAGTCATCACACTTGCTATTATCCCTGTTCTACCTGAAAGATTACAGAAATTCACCATTTTAACATACATACCAATACATTATAACAATATGAAACTCAACTCGTATTGTTCATCGATTGTAAAGATAATTATTGATACATATCAAAAAGTCTATACTGTATTGAGGAAATACCTCACAATTTAAGAGATACATAATTACGCAATAAAGTTTTGTACATGTAACTGATACGTTGAACAATTATCAAATTGTTACGTTTGTTCCTACTATCACAATTACACACAGTGTAATAGTCTGTTTCAAACACCTACGATCATCTGTACATATAATCTCTCTCACTATCTGTCTCTCTTTCCTCCTTCAAGAAAGGTCTTTCTAGACTTCAATGCTACAATCCTTTGGTGATTAAATACTCTCTCTCTCTCTCTCTCTCTCTCTCTCTCTCTCTCACACACATGATTTTTGACACAGAAGAGATGTTAATGCATTCTTTTGGAAAGAGAATCAAGGCAACAAAAAAAGGATGATGACTTATAAAAGGAATAATATATAATGAAACGTCCGTTCATTCCTTTACAAGGCCGCCAATGGTGTTCAAATTTGAAATGATGTGCCATCAATGATGAGGATGCTGAAGGAGTAAGGGACATAACTCTTCAAATGCACAAATGCCTAACAAGACTTTCCTCCCCTGCACAGCATCAAGGGACAACAATCATAACTAGGTGCCATCTCTCACCCCAAAGACATTTCTCATTAAAAGTTACAAAAGCTCTTGCTGTTGTTGTTGTGAGTGTTGTTGTTGTTCTTCTTAATCAGCTGATATGCTGAAGCGTATATTTAGGCTTATCTTGCAAGCCTGTATTTCTAAAGAGGGAAAACAATATCACACAAGTGGAGCCTAGTATATATCATACATATATACCTACACATCAACGATTCTTCCCTCTTAACCTTCGCCGTAGGTCGTGAATACTTTAGTAACAGTCCGGACTTTAATTGCGAATATCTCGAAAACTAGGTGGAATTCTTTAATGAGCTTTTGGAAATGCCTCAAACCTAAAAATCTATTATCTCCTAAACCCGCATTAAAATTGATTGACAGGTAATTAAATAAACAAAGGTCAAACATCGACTATCTTCGCAGCACGTCGTGAGACACTATGTAACCATACTTCTAACAGTGTAATGTGACTTTCTGGTTCTCTCTCAACTTTCTAGGGGCCAGTTCAGGGTTGTGTTATTTTCAACCATACACATTGAGTAGTGGATTTGTAGATTGAAACCCTGATTGGGCCTTCGATGCGTACACAGAAGTTTTCAGACAAAATCGCGATTGTAAGGGAGGTAATTGTGGGTTCGATGTCAAAATAAAAGCTGAGTTATGGTTCCTGTTTATTTCAGGTAAGAATTAACTTGGTGCGTAATTACACAACACGTAAAAGATAAATGTAAGTACAAAATCGGAAATATATTTAGTTTGATAATCTAATTCAATGAAAAGCCTGATTTCTGTATTTTTTTCTTTTTTTTCTTGTTCTTGTTTTGTTTACCCGTGCATGTTTTTCCTTCTTTGAGAAGTATGGTTACATGGGTACTCATGACGTGCTGCAAAGAATGTTTTTCGCAACCTACGGCGAAGGTTAACTCTTCTCACCAAAACATCAGATCATCAAAGTAAACCAGTTTTGTCAACAAATCTCAATGCACATTATCAAAACTTCATTGCCAGTTTTGTCAACAAATCTCAATGCACATTATCAACACTTCATTGAAGTATCATTTTAATTTATATACACCCAAATAAAAAACAAACAAGAATCACGAGCCCATGATAATCATCTCCCAAAAAAACACCACTCTCCCCTGCACAACACTTCCCCCCCCCCCCCCCCCATCATGACTAAAGCTCTTTCCCCTCATCCCCCCCCCCCCCCCCCCAGCTTCCCTCCCCACAGACCCAACAGACCCCCCACCCCCACTGCATTCAAATCAAAATGAAATTAACAGCTATGAAGATTTCTTGGGTGCTTTCAGAAATCCCTTGCTGCGTAGGTATCGCACGATGAAGGGTGTTGATGTCAGCGTGATGCCGATTCGGACAGGGGCGAACACTTTGTGTACCGCGTACGCCACCACAAATGTTCCTGTGCCGGTCGCCAATTTGGACTGAAGGATGGCCTCACCCACACCTACGCTTTTCAGGATTCCCACCATGTCAATGCCACTGTTGACCAAAAAGAAGATGAAAAAATATAAGTATCAGTGAGTGAGAAGAAACCTATATTCATATATATATATATATATATATTATATACAGGGTGCCTGTCATTTCTGCTACAGGGCTCCCACCTATTCTTTTTCACCTGGAATGTCTCACACAAGCATGAAAGTTTAGTAAGGCACAGTTTTTTCTTCTTTGCAACATCATTTCTGGGCGTAGTTGAATAGTTCATCACATTCTCAATCCAAGCATCTCGTCTCTGGATTACGGCTGCGACACGGACATTGAAGTTGTTGATAACTCTGTCCAAGGTCTCGAGTGGAATCCTCCTGATTTCACGAAGAATGTTCTCCTTTAGCGCTTGTATTGTCTGTGGATTGTTGTGGTAAACTCTTTCCTTCAAGTACCCCCAGAGGAAGAAATCTGGAGGAGAAAGATCTGGAGACGAGGTGCTTGGATTGAGAATGTGATGAACTATTGAACTACGCCCAGAAATGATGTTGCAAAGAAGAAACAAGTCGCGTAAGGCGAAATTACTACATTTAGTCAAGCTGTGGAACTCACAGAATGAAACTGAACGCACTGCATTTTTTCACAATGACCGTAATCCGCCGCTCGTGCAAAAGGCAGTGAAATTAACGAGCCTGTTTAGCGCGGGGGTGGTTGCGCTGTGCTGCATAGCACGCTTTTCTGTACCTCTCTTCGTTTTAACTTTCTGAGCGTGTTTTTAATCCAAACATATCATATCTATATGTTTTTGGAATCAGGAACCGACAAGGAATACGATGAAATTGTTTTTAAATCGATTTCGGAAATTTTATTTTAATCATAATTTTATATTTTTAATTTTCAGAGCTTGTTTTTAATCTGAATATAACATATGTATATGTTTTTGGAATCAGAAAATGATAAAAAATAAGATGAACGTAATTTTGGATCGTTTTATAA
>NW_027126461.1:92500-94747 GCF_037325665.1 Littorina saxatilis | reverse complement strand
GAGAGAGAGAGAGAGAGAGAGAATAAGAAATCGAGATAGACAAACAGAGAGAAAGAGAGAGAGAGGGAGGGAGAGAGAGAGAGAGGGAGAGAGAGAGAGAGAGCGAGAGAGAGAAAGAGAGAGAGAAATAGAGATAGACAAGCAGAGAGAGAGAGAGAGAATAAGAGAGAGAGCGAATAAGAGAGAGAGATAGAGAGAGAGAGAAAGAGCGAGAGAGAGAAAGAGAGGGAGAGAAATCGAGATAGACAAGCAGAGAGAGAGAGAGAGAGAGAATAAGAGAGAGAGAGAATAAGAGAGAGAGAATAAAAGAGAGAGAGAGTGAGAGAGAGAGAGAGAATAAGAGAGAGAGAGAGAGGGAGGGAGAGAGAGAGAGAAGGGGAGAGAGAGAGAGAGCGAGAGAGAGAAAGAGAGAGAGAGAGAAATAGAGATAGACAAGCAGAGAGAGAGAGAGAATAAGAGAGAGAGCGAATAAGAGAGAGATAGAGAGAGAGAGAGAAAGAACAAGAGAGAGAAAGAGAGAGAGAAATAGAGATAGACAAGCAGAGAGAGAGAGAGAGAATAAGAGAGAGAATAAGAGAGAGAGAATAAGAGAGAGAGAGAGAATAAGAGAGAGAGAATAAGAGAGAGAGAGAAATCGAGATAGACAAGCAGAGAGAGAGAGAGAGAGAGAGAGAGAGAGAGAGAGAGAGAGAGAATAAGAGAGAGAGAGAGAAAAAGAGAGAGAATAAGAGAGAGAGAGAGAGAAATCGAGATAGACAAGCAGAGAGAGAGAGAGAGAGAGAATTGAATTGAACTTTATTTAACAAGGATTACGATTTCTTTGGGATGGAAAAAGAGATAAAATTAAAAGAACTACGGTCACCCAACCCTATGAAGATGGAGGATTAAAGATGATTGACGTGAAAAGTTTTCTGTCATCTCTAAAAATTGTTTGGTTAAAAAGAGTTGATGGTCTTACTGGATTAATATCAAGATTATTGTTTAAAGCATGTCCATCTGTTACAACAATTAATATGAGAGGAGAGGAATTTGCAAATGTTTTGATGCAGAGAATGGAAAACCCGTTTTGGACCAATGTTTTTAAACATTATAAGAAACTACATGGAAAATGTGACCCTATAACCTTTAACGATTTTGTATCAGAATGTTTACATTATAATGTTAATATTCGGAGAGATAAAAAGACAGTGTACATTCAAAATTGGATCGACAATGGAATAGCTCAGATTGGTCATATTTGGGACAAAATGGATACTTATCCTATAATGCATTTAAAATCAAATATCCAAATGTGCGAGGCGATTTTGTATTGTATTGTATCAAGGTGTAATCCAGGCTGTTAAGAAAAATCAGAGAAAAATCGGCTTAGAATTTGATAAACATTTTATTATGACAGAGCCCATTGTGTGGAAATGTATTTGTAAAGGTAAGACACAACTTATTTACAAAAAACTGATTGAACATGCTACGGTCCCAAAATGTATCGAAAAATGGTCTGAATCTTTAGACTGTTTGTTAGATAAGAAGGCTATTTTTCAACATGTTTTTAAAACAACAAAAGACACTTGTCTGAGATGGTTCCAGTACCGATTATTGTACAGAATTTTGCCCACAGAAAGGTTTCTATTTTTGCGAAAACTTGTGGATACGTCATTGTGTACATTTTGTGGTAGAAATGAAGAAACCCTTTTACATATGTTCTGGGAGTGTGATAAAGTGCAGACTTTTTGGATAGAATTTGTAAATTGGCTAAAGGCGAACTGCACCCATTGCGACAATTTAAAACTGTCTAAAGAATTGGTTCTTCTTGGAGTGGCGAACAATGTAGTCACCGATAAAGCTTTTGATGTGTTATTAATCTGTGCCAAACACCATGTATATATTTCCAAAATGAATAAAAAGACCCCTCATTTTCAGACATTTAGTAGAAACTTTAAGCAAAGATTTATTTGTGAAAAGTATAACGCAGTTGTGAATAATACAGTAGATACATTCTATAAGGATTGGCGCCTGTATATGCACTTTTTGATGTAACCCTTAGGTTTTTTCGCTCTTAAAGCCTTTTGATAATGCGACCACCAAACCACTGAACATCCCCCCCTCCCCTTTCCATCCTCCCACCCAATGTATGTTGTAATTGTCCAAGTGTGTTTTTCTGTTATATGATTCTGTCCTTTCGGTTAGGTGGTGTCCTGTAATGTACAGCATATACATGTAAAAAAAAAAAAAAAAAAAAAGTACAAAAAG
>NW_027126461.1:65000-85000 GCF_037325665.1 Littorina saxatilis | reverse complement strand
GAAGTAGGCGCTTATCTCTACTTCCACCCCGGCATAACAGTCCTTGGGCCCCGTTTAGGGTAACATAATTATGACCATAACAAATAGGGTCGGTAGGTCGGGTTTTTTTTAATTCTATTTTTTAGTTTTTAGTCTCGGTATGGTTCGCACAATGTGCCAGAGTTTGTTTGTTTTTGTTTGTTTTTGTTTGTTTTTAGAAATAAAAAACAAATTGTAGGGTCGGCGAAAAAAAGTATGGTCGGTCGGGTTACCCTAAACCAACATATATTTTTGTTTGGCCTAATCACATCTTCACGAAGTTTCACGAGTCAGATATTATAAGATGTTTGATGGGGTGTTGACAGACCAGCTTTTTTGTCGGTCCGAGGGGGAGCATATCGTCTTTTGTTTCATATTTATTGACCAAGGCCGAAGGCCGCGGTCAATAAATATGAAACAAAAGTCGATATGCCCCCCGAGGACCGACAAAAAAGCTAGTCTGGCAACAAACCATCAAACATCGTTTTTGTCATCATTTTGGTGGTTCAACATTAAGTGAAAAATCAACACAGGGAGCCATGGTTTGACACGCGAGTTCTGTTATTATAATGCATGTTCGGGGCCCCAGCACGTTGTTCAAAGCTGGCGTGCGAAAGCAACTTACTGTGTGTGATTTGAGTTTATAATGTTGAGACAAGTATGTCAGGTTTGAGGATGCAAAGTTCTGTAGGTTCCGACTACAGAGTGGTGTGTAATACCAACAGTAAGCGCCTTTGAGACGATAGTGCCCACATGTTGCATTCGAGCGATGGGATTGTCGTATTTCAAACGAGGTGATTTGCTTGCACAGTCAGCGTTGACCATCTCACAACAGATCTGTTATGTGGATTATCGTGCGACGTTCGAGTCGGGGGCAAGGAATCGCAGGAAGCAAAGATGAGTCTTTTTCTATTGTCACCTTTCTTTCCGGTTGTTGGTGCATATAATATTGTGCGGACAAAATGATGCGACGGCGAGTGTTTTTTGCCTCCAAGATTTTGTGGTGTGGGTATTGTTTTGCTCGTTTCATACCCACACCAAAACCTGAAACACACCCCACCCCACCCTCCCCCTCCCTCACAATCAGTCCATGAACACAAACACTGACACACACAAATTAATGATCAAGTTACCCCCCCCCCCCCCCCCAACCCTTCACTTGCACACCTGCAACGCAGACGATCATATTATTGATTAAATATAGGTCAGTGTTGGGTTTTTTGTTCGTGTTTGTGTTATTGCAGAATGGGTTTTCTCTTATTGCTACACGTGTCTCTTCATTACATTTCACCATCGCCCTACCACCCTGCCCCTCTCGGTATTCCACCCCTCGGTTTTCAGTGGTAAATATTAGTAATCGAATATTGAAGCTACGTTGAGTCAAAGGTCACAGAAGATTTGCATCGTGCAGCACTGCACGAATTGGGTCAAAGGACACAAACGATTTGCGTCGTGCCGCGAAGGAAAGATAATCGCGATCTTGTTTCTCATTGCCTCTCTGTTTTTCATTAGACTTGTCATTCTGCTTGCTCGGCTTTGTCAGATGTCTTCATTTCTTGTTGCTATGTTCTTTGCTTTTTTATCATTATCTTTTTATTTGCGCTTAGTTTATCGATACAACGTCTTGTGCACGGGTCAAAATGTGTGTGTCAGGGGTCAATTGGTTTGACTTAAAACTTGACGTTCGTGTTTCTCCAAAGAGATACACGCACTCCATGACATTGTGAGAAGATAAAACATATCGATAGGTTTCATTTGTTTGCGATAAAGCATAAATGTATGACCTTTGATGAGGTAGTTTTGTTTTTTGTTTACATTTGCCAGTTCGTATTTGGAACTTGGCGAAGCAGTGTCGTCTGTTTAGGTCTGGGGAAACGCCAATGAAAAGAGCCGAAGAATCCTCGAGCGTTTCTATTGGGTTTGCTTTTGATTATCCATGTAATAGGGCTTCCTGCAACTATGGTAACCGGGGATTTATTCCCCGGGGAACATGAGATTTATTTCCCAGGTGCTTGTGAATGAAAACTCGTGAAAATGATGACAATACTTTTTATCGCACACAGTGTGCTGACAAGTTTCAACCTACATTTTCAATTCCTTAGATAAAACTTTGTGCGTCTAGATTAAGGTACAGTGGATTCCCCAGATTCTTCAGATTCGTCAAATTCGCCAGAAAATGCCCTGCAATACGGTCAGATCAATAGTACCCCGTTAAACCAGTGAATTCGATAGCCTAGCTGACTCTGTGAGGACGTGCATATAGAGAGTACTACATGGCTTACTGTGTCGTACCAGATTCCCACGAGTTGTTTTTTTTACATATTGAACTGCGAGCGAAAGCGAGCTGTTCACTATTTGAAAAAGCAACGAGTGTAAATCTGGTACGAAACAGCAAGCCATATAGTATTCTGTTTATCCTACATACTGCACTTACGTGTATTTTACTGAAATTGTCCTGCAGTCGAGGCAGCTAAATTGAAGACGCTTGTTTTGGAACCTCGATCTCTTCTAAAGCCTCGTGCAATCTATTACGTCAAAGTAAAGAAACGTCACTCTGAAAGTGTGGCGTGACGTGTTAGTTCTAAAAATTCATCGAGGGTAATTAGCGAGCGCATTTTTTTTCTATAATGACGTTTGTCTCGGTGACTTTCGCATCATAAGCAGTGGAAAAACAGGTCCTTGCCAGACTTGCTTGACATGACCTCATTTACATGATATACACACGTGTGATTTGAACGATTATTATCTCACGAGTGTCTCTCTCACGTATGTAGGATTTAATAAATGTACGTCTTCGCGCAAGGTTGGTGGATTTATTTGTATCCAGTCCATATATTACTTGTAATAAACAGTGTGATGAAAATCAACAACTTCCAAGTTCAGTTTAAAGGATCAAAGCAGTCAGCTTTGATTAAACCTCTGAGCAAGACAACCTAACCCTTTTTTCGCGAGACTATAGTAGTTATAAGTAAGTCTTCTCTCTATTCTGGCCAGTCCCGATGACTGCCATTAACAAGGTGAAGCTGCCATCGGCAAGAACTATTCGCAGTACCGACTTACCCCGAAGCTCTATACTCAGACAAGAACCGAGGCTAGACGAATGCAGTCGCATTAGAATCGATCAAACAAATGAACGGATCCGATACACTTCCGCGAACAATAGGCTAGACAATCAATTCTAAGGGGAGATAGAGGTATTTGGAGCAAGGAGGGGGGATTCATTTGTATGGAAGTGAGTTCGAGTCTGGTAAATCGTTACCAGTTACAGGCTATACTCTCTGACTTCAAAAGTCCGAATTATTTTGGCTAGAACAGAGCAGAGAGAGAGAGAGAGAGAGAGAGAGAGAGAGAGAGAGAGAGAGAGAGAGAGAGAGAGAGAGAGAGAGAGAGAGAGAGAGAGAGAGAGAGAGAGAGAGAGAGAGAGAAAGAGAGAGAGACAGAGAGAGAGACAGAGAGAGAGACAGAGAGAGAGAGAGAGAGAGAGAGAGAGAGAGAGAGAGAGAGAGAGAGAGCGTGCACTCAGACAAGAACGGTCATGTCATGTTATGCGCACTGTTCAATCGCGTTCACTCAGTTTGATGTAATTAATCACATAAAAGACCTCGGTCATTCTGGAACTAACACAAATATTCCATATCACTCTTCAAATGTTTGCATGTGCTTGCATTCCAAATGTCTCTTGACATTCCACTAGAAACTCGACAAAAAATGTTCTTGTATATTTTTTTTCTTAAACTGTGTAAGAACCGGAAACATTCTGCATCTATACATTAACGTACATCGCTCTTTTAACGCATTTCGCGCGACATAGTAACCTCCTGCGTGGTACTTTCATGCTCACTAAGCCACCATTCGGACAAAAAGAAAAGCAAATTGGATGCGTCTCGAGATCGTGTGTAGACGAATAAAGGAGAGCGTTTAGAGGAAGTTGCCGCAAGGTGATGTTCTTTTTGGGCTGTCTCCCCGTCAGTACATTTCTACCAATTGTACCCCAGTGTATAGGTATTAGGGTGGGGTGAAAAGGATGGCGGGGGAAGTGGTGGGAGTTCGAGGAAGGAGGATACCATGCGTCGACACTGTCGCATTGACAAAGAGACAGTCCTTGTCGCTGAACGAGTTTTCGTCTCACCACCAGGGAAAGGGTGGCCGAGCGGTAAGTGCACTTGCCTCGGAAGCGAGAGGTTGCGAGTTCGACCCTGGGTCGGGGCGTAAGCAATTTTCTTCTCCCTGTCCTAGCCCAGGTGGTGGGTTCAAGTGCTAGTCTTTCGGATGAGACGAAAAACCGAGGTCCCTTCGTGTACACTACATTGGGATGTGCACGTTAAAGATCCCACGATTGACAAAAGGGTCTTTCCTTGGCAAAATTGTATAGGCATAGATAAAAAATGTCCACCAAATACCCGTGTGACTTGGAATAATAGGCCGTGAAAAGTAAATATTCGCCGTAATGGCTTGCGATTTACTGGCCGATGTGAATGCGTGATATGTTGTGTAAAAAAGTCCATCTCACACGGCAGAAATTAATATGTAAAGCGCTTAGAGAACGTCAAGCGCTATATAAATATCCCATATAAATATGAATAAAATCTCAGATTTGTCCAGACTTATATTTGGGATCAGACCAATCCCTTCTCTTGGACACATGCCAAAGATCAACATTTGTTATGAATTAATTTATCAACAGACAGACAGCAGTGGAAATCCGTGAAATAAAATCATCACACGAACTCCCACTTTGCATAACAAGCTCTCAGGAAGATGATGTGTGGTATGTGTCAGAGTGGAGAGAATGGTAGCCTTACGCAATGTAAAAGCCTCGGAAGATCAGTAATAGTGAGCCAAACAGGAAGGACTGTGCCTTCATGGTTGCAGCGATAGTGACGCGATGGTGCCTCTCCCCCCACCCCCACCAACCTTCTACACCCCTCCCGCGTCCTCCTTCTCACGATCACCCCTTCCCATCACCTCTGGACTGGGTGAACAATTGGTGGGAATGTACTGCCTGGCTTCTCATTTGTTCTGCTGATTAACCCTAGGAAATGAAAGAACAAGTCGCGTAAGGCGAAAATACAACATTTAGTCAAGCTGTCGAACTCACAGAATGAAACTGAACGCAATGCAATTTTTCAGCAAGACCGTATACTCGTAGCATCGTCAGTCCACCGCTCGTGGCAAAGGCAGTGAAATTGACAAGAAGAGCGGGGTAGTAGTTGCGCTGAGCAGGATAGCACGCTTTTCTGTACCTCTCTTCGTTTTAACTTTCTGAGCGTGTTTTTAATCCAAACATATCATATCTATATGTTTTTGGAATCAGGAACCGACAAGGAATAAGATGAAATTGTTTTTAAATCGATTTCCGAATATAACATATTTATATGTTTTTGGAATCAGAAGATAATGACGAATAAGATGAACGTAAATTTAGATCGTTTTATAAAAAAAATTATTAATTACAATTTTCTGATTTTTAATGACCAAAGTCATTAATTAATTTTTAAGCCACCAAGCTGAAATGCAATACCGAAGTCCGGCCTTTGTCGAAGATTGCTTGGCCAAAATGTCAATCAATTTGATTGAAAAATGAGGGTGTGACAGTGCCGCCTCAACTTTTACAAAAAGCCGGATATGACGTCATCAAAGACATTTATCGAAAAAATGAAAAAAAACTTCCGGGGATATCATACCCAGGAACTCTCATGTCACAGTTCATAAAGATCGGTCCAGTAGTTTACTCTGAATCGCTCTACACACACACACGCACACACACACACACACACAGACACACATACACCACGACCCTCGTCTCGATTCCCCCTCTATGTTAAAACATTTAATCAAAACTTGACTAAATGTAAAAAGGAGCTCCATCACTGTTTTAGCAATGCAAACAACGGAGAGAGAGAGAGAGAGAGAGAGAGAGAGAGAGAGAGAGAGAGAGAGAGAGAGAGACAGAGAGAGACAGAGAGATAGAGAGGGAAGGAGAGAAAGAGAGAGAGAGACAGAGAGAGAGATAGAGAGAGAAAGATAGAGAGAGAGAGAGAGAGAGAGAGAGAGAGAGAGAGAGAGAGCTCGAACTCGAAAACTTTATTACCGAGGGATGATAGCACTAGGTCCATATGGTCCTTTCTTACAGCTAGAGAGAGAGAGAGAGAGAGAGAGAGAGAGAGAGAGAGAGAGAGAGAGAGAGAGAGAGAGAGAGAGAGGAGAGGGGGGGGAGAGAGAGAGAGAGAGAGAGAGAGAGAGAGAGAGAGAGAGAGAGAGAGAGAGAGAGAGAGAGAGAGAATACTTAGAGAATGCGCTTTAAAAAAAAAAAAAGCCTTGTCTCCCAGATGCGAAAGAAAAGTCACGCTGATTTCTCAGATCGCAATTTAGCCATGTTTCTTGCATATTGTCTTCCTGGTCAGAAATTGGGTCATGAGAGGGAGTAAGGGAGGTAATTCAAGCATGGATCTGCTGCCTCAGGACAGTGACAGTCCCCAAACTAGTTATCTGCTCTATAAGAAAAACGGAAAGAAAGCAAAGAAGCATAGAAAGATCACCCGATCCGAGCAATTTCAGAGCGTGTTAATTATCTCCGTGTTTTTTGAGGTGATTACAAGTGTGATTAAGGAGCAGCGGTTTTCAGGATTCTTTCGGTTAACCTTGTATTTAAAAGACGATTAGATTAGATTCTTCCAAATCTGTTATGTTTTCCTTTTGATTTGGTGTAATGTGTGTCTCGCGTTGAGGTCATTTCTTGGACCGTTTTCCCCGTTTTATCTGAACAGAAAACAAATAAATGCGTCCCCTGCTTGAGCGATAATTTAGATTAACCAGACCCATTGACATGTTGCATTGCAATACTAATTATGCAGCAATATTAATGTTGATGTGATTTCCAAGGTCAAACGCTATTACATGTTCAGGTCGGGGTCACCAGAAATACACTCCCAGAGGTAATGGGACGCTAAGAAAAGAAAAAACCTATCGCATGGCATAACTTTCGACCGTTAGATGTTGCCATTTAACTGAGTTACATATATGATAATAAAGGTGTGTGTGTGTGTTGCCATCTAACTGAGTTACATATATTATAATAAAGGTAAAGTCTTATATTATTTGGCCAAGTCGACACCGCGAAGTTTATTTCACGAAGCTTGCTACGCGCAGCTTTGGCACGGAATTTGTTGATAATCGACTCCACGAAGTCTTCGCAAAACCAACTTTGGGCTTGATTTGGGACAGCTTTAACTGCACTTTTCGACGTCTTATGTTCAGGCTCACTCGATGATGGCATTAGGCTCATGCATGGCGTCATTTGTCCCACACATCACATCTAACTTCATCATCACGGTGAGACAAGCAGGCGCAATCATGTCTGTTGGTGTCAACACTCACTTTCATGACGTCATTTCCCACAGATCATCCAACTTTGTGGTCAAAGTAAAGCAAACATTAACAATCATACCTCCAGAAGAAAGAATGACAAATCAACCAAAGATCCCTTCACATGGGTAAAGTTGGCAGACAAGCCTTCTTCCCCTGGTTGTAGATTAGGCAGGACGTGAATGAACAATCTCTGATCTCAAAAACAAAAACAAAAACGGTTAGCAAACAAAAACAAACAAAAACACGCATACACAAAACACACAATCATACCTCCAGACGTCATCGTGTCTTTTCATGACGTCATTTTCTCTCCCAGATCATTCAACTACGTCGGGACCCCAAAGGGGACGACAAGCGAATACGGGCGACGCTACGCAAGCCTTCCAGTCGGTCCTACGACGAGGACGACCATTTCCAGCATAAAGTGCGGCTAGCCGCAGAAGAAAACAGACGTCTTAGAGGATTCCTGGAGCAGGTAAATAACAGAGATTGCAATGTACTGAATTATCCCCGTCGAAGTGAAGGTTATAGCAATACTCAAAGAAGAGTGATTATTTCTGAGATTTATTCAGTGTGGTGACGAACTTATTTGTTGCTGCATTTATACTCTTGTTTGCTTTCTTTTCTTCGCTCGTTAGTGTTGTTGTTGCTGCTGTTGTTGTTGTTGTTGTTGTTGTTGCTGCTGTTGTTGTTGCTGTTGTTGTTGTTGTTGTTGTTGTTGTTGTTATAGTTGTTGTTTGGGGGGGGGGTGCTATTGTGTGTGTGTCTATATGTATTTAATTAATTTCTGCACATAATGCGGGTATGAGTGCACACGTGTGTGTGTGTGTGTGTGTGTGTGTGTATGTGTGTGTGTGTGTGTGTGTGTGTGTGTGTGTGTGTACGCGCGAGCGTGTGTAGTTAAAGGCACAGTAAGCCACCCGTAAACCATCACATATACTGCCAGGCTTTTACACACAGTACAAACACCCTTTAATTTAAACACTCACCGCTTGAGAACATCCTAGGTGCCCTCCGTAAAGAGCGAGCAATTTTCAAAGAATTTATTTTTGCGTGGTTTATCTTACCCCTGAGCCATCGTCAACCCGTGTGATCCAGTTTCCCTTTTTCACAATGCAGTCGTCAGTTAGTAATTTGAATGCGACTCGCTGTGAGCTTATCTGCAATAGCACATTAGTATGTACCTCTGACTATGCACGAAACAAACGGCTGTGGTTCACAAGAACTCTCGCGATGGCTTTTGACTGTTCAGAGGAATTGGCGATAGGCATAAACCGTCGTCTGCTACGAGAACCACGACCTTGCGTGACCCTGCTTCCGGGCGTTTCTTTTTTCAAACTTTCAAAACTTCGTATTGTACTGATCTTGTCTTGATGAAAAAATGTGTTGTATGATTTAAGAATGTTTGTGTGACAAGCTGTCAATTTATCATTTAGATTTTAAAAGTTAGGTTTAGCGCCAAAACGCACCACGGTCCGATAATCTCTGAAACAACCCGCAAAATTAATTCTTTGAAAATTGCTCGCTCTTCACCTAGGACGTTTCCATTTGTTGAGCGTTCATATGGAAGGGTGTTTGTACTGTGTGTAAAAGCCTGACAGTATCTGTGATGGTTTACGGGAGGTGCACTGTGCCTTTAACCGAGTGGATCACTTTCGACGTTTTTCTTTGTGTTTCCTTTTGTGGAACAAGCTTCGAATCAGAAGCTTCGTCTGCAACAACTCTTTCTTTGTTGTCTTCAAAAGACTGACTGACTGACTATTGGGGTGTAACTTCCTGTCAGATAACTAGAATCTATAGGGGACATGATTGCAGGTTACAATGCTGTTCCTTTCTGTCTGTGATGCACAGAAAGCAGCAGAGCTGGACCAGCTTCTGGACCAGCTGGGCGAGGAGCCGTGCAGTCAAGACATCAGCATGAAGTCCGTCCTACACAAGAAGGTGCTGGCCTTGCGGTCAACGGACCAGTCGCCTAGCAAAGTGTCCAGAGGTCAGTGTGTGTGTGTTTATGGGGGGGGGCGTGTGCGTTTGTGTGTGTTTGTGTGTGTGTGTATGTATATATATGTGTGTGTGTGTGTGTATGTGTGTGTGTGTGTGTGTGTATGTGTGTGTGTGTGTGTTTGTGTATGTGTGTGTGTATATGTGTGTGTGTGTATATATGTGGGTGTGTGTGTGTGTATGTGTGTGTGTGTGTGTGTGTGTGTGTGGAGGGGGATGACGGTGTAACGTTGGTGAGTGTACCGTTGAGCTAATGTCTGTCTGTAGGTATGTGTGTCAGTGCGTGCATTGGTGTGTTATGTAGTACATGTACCAAAGAGCAAGCATGAATACAGATGCTTGAACCAAGAAATCAATGTACAGGCCAGTTGAAGGGTTGATCATACGTACGTCAAAGGTTGAAGCGGACACAAAGCAACAGAACAAACAACGGGGTAGAATACGACTATTCACCAAAATAGAACAGAGAGGCAGAAAATCAGAAAGCATTGTTCATTGAAAGCTTGAGCAGAACCTTCTCACTGAATGAAAATAACTTGTGATAATGGCGTTCTTTTACAGCTTCCACACATTCTGACGTTGATCTGATGTCAACGTACTCTGACGTAAGTTCCGCGACCACCACCCTCTACGTCACTGACTCTCCCCCTGGCGGCAGACCACTCAAGGCGAGACTGCTGAACAACCGTATGCACGCCGAAACTATTGAGTTGATTGACTTCAGGTGAGATCTAGCACAATTTCTTAAGTTTGAAGAACATCGATAAGATAACTAAGTTTATTTGGAAGTATTGATTTTGATGACAAGAATTACATTGATCCAGAAGCAGTAAAATCAGCACTTTAAAAACATGGGTTTAGAGATTCTGGCAGAAGGCAAAGCACTGTAATCCTTGCTCGGCTTCATTAACCATCGCCCGACCGGGTTGTCGACTACACACGGAAGACATCGTGGGGCCGTGCGGACCCATGCTTCTCAAAGAAGGAAAAATATGCATACCCTTCCGTAGACCCATGCTTTCCAAAAAAGCAAAAACGTGCATCCCCCTTCCGTAGACGCCATGGTTAAATTTCTGCGGAAAGTAATTAAATTGAATTATTAATTTAATTATTACCGTGCAGACTAAAGCTTCTCTAAAAAGGAAAAACGTGAATACCCTTCTGTAGACGTCGTGGGGCCGTGTGGACCCACATTGTTATGTATTAATTTTGCTCCATGCGACTTGCTTATTAACTCCAAAATTAAACAGATCGTAGAAAACGATGTTTAGAGCCAATACCTGAAGGGTTGTGACTTCTCTTCCTAGTTTTTATGTAAGTTCCTTCAGTTGGAGAAACATGGGTCCGCACGGCCTTACGATGTCTTCCGTGTGTAGTCTAAATTTGACCTTTGTTATTTTAATTACTTCTCACTGAAATGTAATGATCTTTTAGGACATAATAGCTTTTTAGGTGTCTGAGGCATGCTTAAAAGCTCATTAAAAAAATTGCAACTGCTTTAAGAGATATTTGCAATTAAACACCCTTCTGGGTCCACACGGACCCACGACGACCGGCATACATTGAACAGACTCGCAAAGAATGTGCATAAGAGTAGGAGTATGTATTAAAACAAGAAGTATATTTGACATAGAACCCCATTACTTATAGTGACAGTGCATGACAAAGTAAGGATTTAAGCGATTATGAAGATGACAATCTTCTCTCGCAAGCCTCAAACTCTCTTCCCTCAAAGTTATGTTAAAGTATTTTACCCTTTCTCAAGGTTTACGGTTGAAGATTCACAGCGACAAAGCAGAAGCGGGTTTGAACTCTGGAAATAGCAAAATGTAGGATTTTACTAAACGAGCGTAGGCGTCTCGTGTTGAGGAACCATGCATTAATTATTCAATAAATTGGGGGGGGGGGAAGAAAATAGCATTTCAACCCTAAAAAGTACACTTACGATTAACCAGCATACTCTGGGTATCGAATGCACTCAGAGTACAAATTTGTACTCTGCTCCGTGAAACCAGAAATGTGCACTAAAGTTAAAAGTCCACGTGTAAACTGTTATAATGGCACCGGCCCCCGTAGCGCAGTGGTTAGCTCATCGGGCTGTGGGCCGGGAGGTCGTGGGTTTGAATCCCATCAGGGTCATGTGGGTTTTTCGGGCTACAGCCAGCTCCTACCCAGAGTGGATGTGCTATGGTTCCTATGGGAAGGCTGGGATCACACAGCCGAGTGTCATTCACTTAATGAATGCGACTTTGAGGGTGCTCAGGTTCTGTTTACCTTACCAACACCGCAGGTGCGGCAGTTCTCGGGCCTGGTTGACGCCAGGATATATTATGACAGTAAGCGTAGAGTGCTGCCCTGTCACGTAGTCTCAAAACAACGTCATTAGAAATCCAAAGCATCATCATTATAATCATCCTCATCTCATTAATCATCGAAAATATAAATTGTCGTTGCTCTTGTGGCCCTTCATGCCCGGAGCTCTCATGGTGACCTTGGTCTCAGTGTTCCTGTTCGATCCTTCCCTGAATAGTAGTTCTGCTGTCAGTCTTCAACGTGTGATGTTCTGGGGGGTCTGCTCTTTGGAGGGGACGCTCACTCAGTCTGGCTCCGCGACTTAAAGTCAATGTCGTTTGTAGGGGGCATAGTAGGTAGTGGGCTGCGTCCGTTAGCTCGGGACAGACCCACTACTGAACACCGTCGAAGTGACTCAGCAGAAGTGCATTGTCATCTTCCGAGGGTAGCCTACCGCAGCGACCCGACCCCACCCTGGAGCGTCTGTAAAATCGACAAGTCTGGCAGCGGAACGAAATTCAGAGGTGGTTGGAGCAGTGAGTGCAGGGACGGGGCGGTGTGAGAGCACAACGGGACATGAAACAGGTGTAAAGAATGTTTTTTTTTAATGTTATAATGTGTTCATTCCCAGGGGCAAAATGAGGAGGAAGTCTTCCGTGACAATTCCCCCACAAGCGGAGGAGGAGGACGAGGATGATGACCCGTTCGGCGGGGTCTACCTGGGTCCCCCCGACCCCCCTCCTATCAAGAAAAAGCCAGACCTTTTTCCTCCCCGCAGACCTGTTGCTCCCTCGTCGCAAGCTTCGCCCGATTCCGGCATGGCCAATAGGTAACATGCATGTTGATTTACTATGGTGTACACTTGAACCTGTATACAATGGACACCCAAGGGTGCATCCAAAACTTGGTCCTTGTAGACAAGGTGGTCGTTATGGAAAGTGGAATTATGATTTAAGGAGGAGGTTTATCAAGGGTGGTCGTAATGGGTCGTTATGAAGAGATAACATTATCATAAATCATTCTTGACGTCATTTTCAAAGCTGCAACAACACGTCACACCACGAGCCTCCGACGCTGGGTCTGACGTCATCCATCACACAGCCGGACACGGGGGAGACGCAACTGGTGCCAGACCTGTTGACAACCTGGCGTGAGGAGGAGGGGGAGATGCACTACAGCAAGACCCCCAGCGTGCTGCTTCTGCAAGGTAAACTACTCAGGCCCCAGCCTCGTCCTTTAGTACTTGTGTTATGTAATTTCGAAACATTAGTTTGTGTTAACTCAGGATGGGTTGTCTGAATGGGACACAAAGGTTCGGGCGTCGTCGGCATTGCATGCGGGTAGGGCTGAAGGTTTTGTCACCCGTTCTAGAAAGGTTACGCTATTGGGGCAGTTTGAACATTTTGCATTTTGACAGTAGTGAATGGTTGACTGATTGGGTCACCTTCTATAAGTGCAGTTTGAACCTTTTACATTAGAGTAAAGAATGCGTGTCTGCTTGCGTCATCAGGGTCAGGGAACGAATGAGTGACTGTCTGGTTCAAAACTGGCGGCGATGTTTGCCTGGATGTTACAGTCGTTTAAGGATATGTGTCTGAAACAGGCATACTTGCCTGCACTGCACTGTACTGTACTTCGACAGCAAGTCAAAGCATTAACGTCATATACAGTACTAAAGTTGAGTTTCTATCTTGACAAGTCTTCAAGTGTTAGGTTGAATACGTGAGAGATTATTTGATGGTGAAATGCACTTGATAGTATGAATGGATCAGAACATCTAACTCTTATTGACAAACAAATTGGATAGAATGGTGACAATACCTGTACATTTCAGTTTTGCTTGAAAGAGTGATTGTGGTGTAGTGGCGACTATCATAGTGTGAGTTCCTGGTCATGCAGCCTCTCCCTTCCTCTTTTGACTAATGTGCATGGGTTAATATGTGACGATGACTGATTGTGGTGCATATGTTTTTGAATAGTGTTATGAGTAGCTAGACGTAGACATGACACACACACACACACACACACACACACACACACACACACACACACACACACACACACACAACACACACATGCACGCACACACACACACACACACACACACACACACACACACACGCACGCACACACGCTCGCAAGTACGAACACACCCTTTCTCTCTCTCTCTCTCTCTCTCTCTCTCTCTCTCTCTCTCTCTCTCTCTCTCTCTCTCTCTCTCTCTCTCTCTCTCTCTCTATCGGTTTCTCTCTCTCTTTTTTTTCCTTCTCCGTCTCTTCTTTGAATAGTTACAGTCAAGAAAAAAAAAACCACACACACACAGACAAACGGACACTTGTACACACATAAGCACGTGCGCATGATTATATATTTCGGATGTGTTTATACAATAAAAGGTTAAGGGAAGTGCATGCGAACTTAACTTGAAGACCACGAGATTATTATTATGCATGCATCCTTTGATTTAATAAAGCTCGGTAGACTTTTGTGTGCATGTTAACTTCCATGGTTAGTATGGTTTTACATTTTGAAACCAAACTTAAAAATGCTAGTTGCCAAAGAAAGAAAACAAGTGAACTGATCCAATCCTTGCAGACTTCTTTAGGTGTCCAGGTGACAGATATATTTAACCTATGGAATTAATCTTACGATTTTTCTTCAATATTATACAAACCAATTGTGGATTGCAACTTGTTTATGTACAGACAGCTGAATGCGGCCTCTGCATGGAACTTGTAATTGTGATTATGGTAAACCCCCAAGAGTGTTGCAAAGTAGGTCTGTTCAGTTTGAACGTTAAACACTAATGTCAACCTATCTGTAAAGACCGTTTTTGCACGCTGAAATCATACTTATATTTAAATATTTGCAAATGAAAACGAGGCTGTGTGTGCCACAAAATGACTAATTTCAAACATATGTTTTGAAGTGGTGTTGCACTTCTGATGTTATGCATATTTTGGCGTTTTGTTATGATCTCTTTGCTGCTTCCATCAGCAAGCGCTATTGGGATTTCACCGTGAGAAAATTAGGGGCAGCTGTGGATCTCAATGTAGGGTAGATCTGCAGTTTTCCTACATTATGTATTTCCTTTTTAAGCAGTAATTCACAATAGGAATGAGTATCGTTTCAAACTGAACAGCGCTTTTTCTTTTGTATACACACGTGGCTAAATAGTTGCCTTCTCTGTCAATATGTATTCATATCTATACCCGTCTCCGTAACTGGCACGCTAGGTGAGAATTTATAACACCGCAATTTCATGCACTCTATGTTGAAACGGTTGGAGTGGTCCCGTTTGGAAACTACAAACTATTTGAGTGTCGTTGGTCGTTAATCGATATTATGTGCGGCGAATTTAAGCGAATATCTCTGATTTATCAGCAGATATATTTTATATGTTACATTGAGTGGATTAATTGAAAACAATGTTTTGTTTGCGTGAATATGATAAAGACATGCCTGTTGCCTTCTGCATGTGTATGAGTCATTGATTTTCCGTCAGTCACCATGCTCTTTGCAAAGTGACTTTGATTAACTATTCGAATACAACAATCAATTATGTGTTTTTCTTTTGTATGGAAAACATCTGGTTTCCTCAGAGCACTAATTTTGATTTTCGTTGATAATATGAGTTCAGTATTTTTAAATTCTAGTGCACGGTCATGGCATGTGTGTATGTAATAAAACCATTCACTGCATTTGTTACACAGTGAACTCTAATCAGCGGCTCACTGTGTTTTTGATTTTACTTATGATTCAAGAATATTTGTTTGCAATGCCTTTTTTAATTACTAACAATTATACGAAGCAGGGGTCGCGCTCACGGTAATATGTTGCGTAAACATGGCATTCTTTCGGACGCCATATGCGTTGTAACCGTATCGGCTATAATAGACAAAACGGCTGTCTGACGAAAATGTGATGAAGAATTTACCCAAACTGGTTGCTCTTGTGTTTTCTGTTTGTTTTGAAAGAAAGGTATAGTTATGCGCAAATCACTCAAAGTCAGCGCGACCCCTGCCGACGTTTTGCTCGCTTGGAAACTACCATCAGTACCTTTGCCATTTTGCTTGTGACTAACCATTTCTTACTAACAACTCATGGGCTGTTTCAGAATGTGATGGCGACGTCGACCCGTCCCGATCTCTGCTTTCCTAGCTTGTGCATGTTGAGTTCGGTATGTCTACTAACACACTAACCCGGCCTGCTAATGCTTTTTCATTTGTTACTAACCAACTTAACTAACAACGTCATTATTTACCTCGTGTGCTGCATTGACTACACGAAATTGTGTGTATTTTCAGTTTTTCTTCGTGAATGTATTTTGAACATTGAAACATATTAAGATGTTATGGATCATGTCAAGGGTACATTATTTCTTTAATGTTATTTTTATTTGCATTTTAAAGCTCAGCCAAAGAAAAAAATGAATGTTATACTTTTTGGCAATGAGCTTTCTCAATCGAGTTGGAATAGAAACGCGACCAATTGCGCTTCTTTAGAAAAATATACAATACATAAAATCAGTGCTTGCGTTTAACTGTTATTACACAAGCATACCACGCACGAGGGAAACTATAGCAATTCACTCGAAAACGGAAAATAGGTTTGGGAAACATACATATGATAGATTTATTTTTAGATTATTATGGATGGACCCTGATGCATTAGGTTGAAAGGTCTTTCTGAATATGTGATTGTTAACGTTTTATTTTGCATAACACTTTCGTACTGACCAGTTTTATTTGTTAACGTATTTTGATGTTTTGAAATATAGCTTTAGTTTATCGTTCAACGACAACGAAAACGTGTAAAGAAAGCCTCTGGAAACTTACGGTAAGTCCTTCAAACAACTGTTGCAAAGAAAAGTCGAAGTTTTCAGGCCAATGTGTTGAGTGCAGAGAGTGATTATTCACGACAAAAGCGTTGGACAACTTTCCAATAGTATTAGAAACTATTTCTGAGCCAATAACTCAGAAAAATAAGTTGGAAAATGTTTTGTTCACAAAAGCACATGGAATTTGTTTTTGTGCAATTTTCACTAACTTGGAAACTGTGACAGCATCAGGTTTTAAACGGAAAACAAAATGTCTTAAACTAGAGTTAAATGGACTTAAGTTATAAACAGCAAAATATTGAAAGCAGGGTCTTAAAAATGGAAATTCATAGAATAGAGGACCTTATTGAGGAGGTTTCACAGAACTCTAAACAAAATCAAGCAACATGCATTGTTGTATTACTCTTCCAACGCCATGGCCTGGGATTCTTCGACTGGTCGGATTACATTGGGTCATCATGTTGCCTTTATGTCCCACCTCAGCAGGGCAGCAATCACGATTGGGCGTGTCTTCAGGGCGTCAATCACGCGTCAATCGCCGTGCCTCCGCCCCTATTTCCATCTGGACCATTGCGGAAGTGGGCGAGGAAGACCATGCCCCTAGGTTTGGCATGGACAGAAACCACGCCCTCCGGTCAGGGAAGGATGTTGTTCCTGAAGCCGACCAGCCTCTTGCTGAGGTAGAAGATCATGACGGTGAAACGGTTGAAAAAGCAGTTAAAAATTGCCTGGAGTTTTTGAATGAGCACATGCTGGAAAGCTCTGTCAGTGACCCTGAAGGTTATCTGGGAGACACGGAGGACAAGATATGCGAGGAACGTATGACTCTTCATAAACAACAGAACGTAGAAGCTACTTCGGACGACGACTTGGACGAATACTCTGAGTATGGCGCTGGAATTGTTGAGGGTGAGAGCCTGTCCTTGAGCGTAGATGAGTGCATGTATATCTCCTTAGACCAAGGTCCCTCTGATAAAACGATGTCTTCAGTTGTTCCAGAAGATCAGATTGGCGAAGCTTCTGGTACTGACACGCAGTCTAACGTAGTGGTCACCGTCCTCTTAGGTGTGGACGAATTGTTAATTTCTCACAAGGACCAGACTACTGGGGAGTCTCCGTGCGACATGGATGGTTACTTGGGTGATGCGGAAGACACATCGTGTTCAGCCGTGCCCGAGGAATCGTCCGCGGAAGGGATTCTTGGTGACAGTCAAGGCTACCTTGGTGACATTGATGACACAGAAACACAAGAGATATTTTCAGTCAGCTACGAGGATCGGCAAAGTACTGAAGACTCGCTTGGTGACAGCGAGAATTGTCACAGTGAGAAAACAGACGTGAAAACTCCGGACGTTTGCTCGCCACAAGAAGAGCAAGCCGATCTAAGGTTAACTCGGGATGAACAAGGCACAAAAATGAAAAACGAAGAAACTGTAATGTTGGGACCTGAAGATACTCAACGCTCTGATCTACAAACTGACAATCCCGCTGGTGCTGAAATACCCGATAATAATATAGACACAAGTCAATGTAGAGATTTGAGCACACGTCATTTTGCAAACGAAACTCCTGACCAAATGTGCCACGAAGAGAAAAGTCTTCCGTTAAACGTTGTTGTAGGTATTACCGAAGAACTGCCTTTTCCAGGTGATTTTGACGAGGAACATCAGGATAGTATGAATACTTGCAAGGATGATGTACAGGACGAAAAGAACACAAATGGAGCTAATCAAACTAAGAACAGTAACTGTGCTTTGGATGACCGTAGTGAAACAAAGAAAGATCTTACTATGATCAGCATTTTTAATGTTACACAGCACTGTGATTTAGAAAATCGCAACCAGGGTTTAGGTGAACCTCCCTTCGATGCAAAGCATGCTGACGAGGAGGCAGTGGAGGTTTTGCGTACATGTGAAACATTTGAAGGTGAACCAGAGACAGATCTGGTTGAACAGAAAACGCAGGATAACGTACACCATGTCCAAAGTGAAACAAAGCCTGACGAGCTTGGCGAGACACAGCTTTCTGTGAGAGAAGCAGAGCAAGACATTGGTGTACGAGAACAAAGCGACGATGTACAGTCTTCTGAATGTCGAGCAGTGAAGGACAGCGGTGAAGAGGCCATACACGCTGACACTCTTCACGCTGACAGTCAGACAGTGAACTGCTCTGCCACGCATGGAACTGGCGATGGTGGTGCACAGCATGACATGTGTGAAACAGCGCAAGACATTGTGTACGAACAACCCCGTGGAACGCAGCGTTCTGACAGTGAAGCATCGAAGAATAACAGTGACGGTAAAACATACGACGACGCTCTCAACCTTGAAATTCAGACACTAATGGACCTTGTTGAAAGTGATCCTGTTGGTGACAAACAGCATAGTGAATGTAAAGAAGCGGTCGGGATGCCTAAAGGTCCTGAGCTCTCCGATGGACAAGCAATGGCACGCCAAAGTGCTTTCCAAAACTCAGCCGACGCTCAAGACGGTGAATATGAAATTACTACACCAAGCCTTGATGTACTTGTAGCTTTTCAAAACAGTGATTGTGGTGACAGCGTTAGTGTAATGAGCCATGCTAGCTGTGAAAAAGTAGAAGCCAATGAAGCTGATGTTACCCAAGGGAATGAATCATGTATGGCAGAAAGTCTCCCTTCGGAGCATGCATGTCTTCCTGAACAAAACAGCGAGAAGAACGTGGAAACATCAATACCTGTTCTGGGTTCTCAGGAGGAAGTTGCTCCTTGCTTTAATAAAGACATATCTGCGGGAGAAGACTATTCCCCCAAAAGACAGGCTCCAGACAACTTTATTTTAGAGGGTCCTGGGCAGCAGCGAAGTTTGTTTCAAACATTCCCGAGTTCGTCCTCCGTTTCTCCAGCAGAGCATCATCGCGACATGCGTCAAGACATCACAACACATCACCAAAGTTCAACAGACACCTCAGTGTCAAAGAATCCTTTACGTGAAAATGATAGACTTATACCTAATACAAACATTCCTTCCCCTAAAATTGCCCTTGACAAAAGGGATGATGGAAATACTGAGCACCTTTCAGAATGCGCTGATTTGTTTGGTGGTCCGGGTGACAAGCACAACGACCAGTCCCTTGATATTTCAGGATTGCCAGATAACGAGTTTTTCGTAAGGGACAGTATTTGTCGTTTTCATGATGATTCCGAAAGTACAGAGGCTTCTTTCGCGGTATGTCACACACCTTCTTCGACACAGTCGTATGCCTCCCAACCGCAGTGCAGTTCATCTGTCAAAACTGACGACGGAATATGTAGTGCAACTCCCGAGTCAACCATAGCTGAAGGCTTCAGTGCAGCTGACGAATCAACTGCTGATACAAGCAACAGTAACGGTATCGAGTCAGCTATTGGTAGTAGCAACATATCAATTGTTGAACCAGCCATTGATGAAAGCATCAGTGCAACTGTCAAACTGACTGCTGACAAATTTGGCAGTGCAAATGACGA
>NW_027126461.1:22500-55000 GCF_037325665.1 Littorina saxatilis | reverse complement strand
TCTCGAGGTCGAGAGTTGGAATCTTCGCCGGGGCGTTTAATTTTTTCCCCTTGATCTCTCTTGACGATGAAATATGATCAGTCTTGAGAGAGCAAACCGGATATTATCCCTGCAAAATTCAAGCGTTGACTGAAGCTCTCAAGGTCATACACGCTGTCTAAGTGATGCAATAAGTGATGCATATCGCAAGACATGAATATATGGAGCGGTAGGGCCTACATTTGAATCGCCCTAATGAATAATCGACAAATTAGTATACTTGCCTCAGGCCTTTGCACTTTGGGTATTTAGTTCTGTGTCCTTTGCTCCTTATAACTGACTATAGTGTGTGCGAACGCAAAGCGTAGGCCTACACAGTCTTAAATAATCGGATTTGCAATCAGGGCTCCCCAAGGACGCCAATCCTAGTGCGTCCCGGGACTCCCACTTTCAAATTTTAGAAGGTCCATGGACCCCCACAGCAGAATGTTAGACTAGGGTCCTAAGAGTCCAAAAGCCGAAAAGTCCCAGTGTACGTATAAAACATTGTGGTCACGTATTGTGTACTGTGAACGATATTCTTCCTTGGAATATTGTAGGTGAACATGACAATCCAGGACCCGCTCTTTTAAAGTCTAGTGCGTCCCGGGACCCCCTCCATACATTTCTAGTGCGTCCCGGGACCCCCTCCATACATTTTTAGTACGTGTTTTCGGCTTCTAGTGCGTATAGGACGCAGGGACGCGCTCTCTGGAGAGCCCTGGCAATGCTACCCAGTGACACGAAGTTTCCCGCGACGCTCCAAATTTCAGTTTGTAGTTTGTCGACCTCGAGTATGCATTACTTTTGTCACCACTCTGTATTTGTCCAAGATTGGGTACACAACATCGAAAACAAAACAACAGTCTCAAATGTCGGCTCAGATAGTGGCTATTTAATCAGAGTATGTTTGTGTGTGCTTATACCTAGTGATATTGTAATGCGCATAGTGCTTTTAGTTATGCGCTATAGAAATCTCCTTAATAAATAAATAAATAAATATCATTGCTACCCTGAGATGATAGTACTTTACGTACAGGAAAGGTACACTTAAACTTGATTGCCCGGGAACGACCCCCTACGTGATGTTTAGACTACTTGTTCTCCTTTTCAAGTTCTCTTTTTTTCCCTCTCAGCATTTCATGTTCAGTCCATGAGTACTGCTAGACCACACGTACAGGCACATTCTTCTATTCGTCATCACACACACACACACTCACACACACACACACCCTACACCCTCTCCCTCCCACTACCGTCACCAACACACTCATCCCCCCCCCCCTTTCAAATCACATACACATGTGTAAAGCAACACATTCAGTCACTTATTGAGTTCCACCGACCAGAAAGCTCTTTTCAAGTGCCTATGGTGAACCTGGTAAGAGAGGACTACTGGGTATACTCACAGGCACACCTGACTGACGCTACCTGAATAGAAACACGACCTCCCCACAATCGCATTTCTGGGGACAAGTTCGCCCCCCATTCTCCACCACCGGATATAAGAACGTGTGACACATTTTCAGAGGTCACTTCCCGGCACCCCTCTCTCAGTCTGGACACCGGGTGGACACTCATCTCGAACCGTAAATCTCAACCACTCATCTCAAGAACCAATCGCACTAACATTCGCTGAACGGAAAGAGTTTTATAACCGGGTGACACGCTTTTTGTTTGACAGTTTTTGTATATATATAGAGGGCGGTTTTCTTTGTGGTTAACTTACAGTTTGCATACAGAGAGAGGTTTACTGCTTGAACTGACTGAGCGTGTGTTGAGAGAATTTCTACACTCGCTGGAATTACACATGGAGTTTGACTTCAGGTAGTGGAAGCAGCTTTTTCAGAGACGTTTTCGTGAGTCGAGACTGACGTTCACCATGGACTCTGTCATGTGTCTCGTGTGGCCTGCGTTGTTTGCTGTGTTTATGCAAGGTAAGAGATAGTGGCAGTTGTAATTTATCAGTTAAATGCCTACCGAATCGACTTGACATCAGCTACTAGAATGATTCTTGTCGCAGAATGTTGAGGGATGTTGCTCTTGATAGCGTATTGGTACTGGTAGTTGTGTGTGTGTGTGTGTGTGTGTGTGTGTGTGTGTGAGTGTGTGTGTGTGTGTGTGATGGTGTATATGTGTGTATGTGTGTGTGTGTGTGTGTGTGTGCCACGGTGTGTGTGTGTGTCTGTGTGTGTGTGTGTGTGCGTACGTACGTGCGTGTTTACGTGCTTGCGTGCGTACATGTGTTAGTGAGTGCGTGCATACATGTGTTAGTGAGTGCGTGCGTGCGTGCGTGCGCGCGTGCGTGCGCGAGCGCGTGTGTGTATGTGTGTGTGTGTGTGCGTGCGTGTGTGCGTTCGTGCGTGCGTTCATATGTGTGTGTGTGTGTGTTCGTGCGAGAGCGCACGTGAGTGTGCGTGAGGTTGTGCATGTGTGTGTACGTTTTCTGGTGGGGTTGAGTTTGTGTGACGACGCCTGTGGTCGTACATTTACACACTTGACTTGTTTGCTTGTTTGTTTGCCATTTGTTCTTTTGTTTGATGGTATGTTGGTTTATAAGTCGTTTTTACATTTAGTCAAGTTTTGACTAAATGTTTTAACATAGAGGGGGAATCGAGACGAGGGTCGTTGTGTATGTGTGTGTGTCTGTCTGTGCGTGTGTGTGTGTAGAGCGATTCAGACCAAACTACTGGACCGATCTTTATGAAATTTGACATGAGAGCTCCTGGGAATGATATCCCCGGATTTTATTTTCATTTTTTCGATAAATACTTTTGAAGACGTCATATCCGGCTTTTCGTAAAAGTTGAGGCGGCACTGTCACACCCTCATTTTTCAATCAAATTGATTGAAATTGTTGTAAAACAATCTTCGACGAAGGCCGGACTTCGGTATTGCATTTCAGCTTGGTGGCTTAAAAATTGATTAATGGCTTTGGTCATTAAAAATCTGAAAATTGTAATAATTTGTTTTTATATAAAACGATCCAAATTTACGTTCATCTTATTCTACATCATTTCCTGATTCCCAAAACATATAAATATGTTATATTTGGATTAAAAACAAGCTCTGAAAATTAAAAATATAAAAATTATGATCAAAATTAAATTTTCGAAATCGATTTAAAAACAATTTCATCTTATTCCTTGTCGGTTCCTGATTCCAAAAACATATATATATGATATGTTTGGATTAAAAACACGCTCAGAAAGTTAAAACGAAGAGAGGTACAGAAAAGCGTGCTATGCAGCAGAGCGAAACCACTACCTCGCTGAACAGGCTCGTCAGTTTCACTCCGTTTTGCACAAGCGGCCCCGTCGCGATATAACCTTGAACGGTTGAAAACGACGTTAAACACCAAATAAAGAAAGAAAGAAAGAAAGAAAGCACAAGCGGCGGACTACGGTCGTTGTGAAAAAATGCAGTGCGTTCAGTTTCATTCTGTGAGTTCCACAGCTTGACTAAATGTAGTAATTTCGCCTTACGCGACTTGTTATTTTCTCCCGCTTAAAAACACTTGCATGCATTGCAAAATGTATGAGTTACATATGAGTGACGTAACAGTGACCGTAAAATAGAACTCGTCTTGGGTGCAGTTATGTAGCTTGATTCGTAACGTGTTCTACAACTGTTACATAGGGCCTACTAACTGCCCGGTATGCCAGTCGGCATATAGGGCAGCAACAAGGGACCTTGTTGGTTTTCTTTGTTGCTGTTTCCGTAACAAGTCTTTATTAGGCCCAAAAAAAAAATAGGTCTGTTTACGGTAACATAGGCCAAAAAAATAGGGTCGGTAGGTCGGGATTTTTTTTTCTTTTTATTTTTTTTCTCTCCAAAAAACCATATTTTTACGTTATTTTGCAAAAAAAACCAAAAGATTTTTTTTTTTCCCAAATGCCAAAAAACAGTCTAGGGTCGCGCGAAAAAAATAGGGTCGGTCGGGTTACCGTAAACAGACCTATTTTTTTTTTTGGGCCTTAAGGCCCAGTGCCCAACTCACAACTTGCAGGGCCAGTGGATTGCGCTTTGTCAGACCTCGACCCTTCGACCTGTCCGGCTTGAGTTGGCGCTACCGGGAGACAAATCTCCCGCCGGCATAGCTCTTTGGGTGTAGTGTGTGTGAGGCACGCAAGCCAAACTCTGGGCGTTTAAGTTGGCAATCCATCGGGCACCCATTACAGGTGGTCTACAATTGTATTGCTGGCTTAATTGCGTACATTACAACATGTATGAGTTACATATGAGTGACGTATCTGTGACCTTAAAATTTAATAGAACTAGTATTTTGGTGCAGTTATATATGTAGCTTGATTCGTCACGTGTTCTACAACTGTACTGCTGGCTTATTTCTCTCTCTCTCTCTCTCTCTCTCTCTCTCTCTCTCTCTCTCTCTCTCTCTCGCTCTCTCTCTCTCTCTCTCTCTCTCTCTCTCTCTCTCTCTCTCTCTCTCAAAGCTATAATTAAAATATAATATAATTATATTATAATTTCTTTCTTAATTAAAAGCTATTGCATATTGTGACATTGTTAACTTAACTAAAATTCAGTGATTGCAATTCTTTGAGAGAAGAACAAGGACTTCATCACCAACTCAAAGCTATTGCATATTGTGACATTGTTGTTTATACTACAACATTAATTAATCTGTTATATTGTATCTAGAATTGTGTTTATGAACTATAATTGTTTATATTTCATTTGTACACATTTCAGCTTCCTCCATATTCCGTCATCGTAAATTTTTGTTAGGTTTCTAAACTAATCTTATGGCATCTTCAAATAATAATTGTCAAAATCATTGGCTTCTCAAAGAAGGACTCCATATCGGCCATTTAAACATTAACCATGCATATAACAAAATAACAGACATATTATCTTTACTTTCAAACAACGGTAACAACTTTCATATTTTTGGCTTTACGGAATCTCGACTATCTAACATCATACCTGATTCAGATATTTCCATTTCAGGTTATAATTACGACGAGATTCTACAAAACACTTAGAAACTGGCTTGTTAGTTTATATTAACGAATCAATAATTTACAAGCGTCTTCAACATCTTGAAACACCTGGTGTTGAATGCATTTGGTTAGAAATAGGATTAGGCCAAAAAAAAAAAATTGTCTGTTTAGGGTAACCCGACCGACCCTATCGATTTGGCGCCGACCCAAAAACTTTTTTTTGATTTCAAAAAAAAAAAAAAAAAAAAAAGAGGTAAAAATGCTAAAAAGAGACATTTGGCGTTTCTTTCTCTCCCTTTCTCTCTGTTTTATTTATACGTTAGTTTTGAAACATGTATTCATCAAATATAAGAAGTGAATGTTCAGCCAACATAGCATTTACAAACAAAAAAAACAAAAAACAAAAAAAAAACTTTACCTACCTACCGACCCTACTTTTTTTGGTCATGTTACCCTAAACAGACAATTTTTTTTTTTTTGGCCTTACAAAGATCAGCACCAATCATTGTTGGTTTTTGCTACCGAAATCCAGCAGAAAAGGTTCACTGGTATGATGAATTCATGGATATGATGGATACAGTTTCAAATGAATCAAAAGAAATAATTCTTCTAGGAGATTTTAATATTGATCTTCTGAAACAAAATAAAACTTGGTTGGGCACTATTAATCTATTAAATATACATCAAATGATCCAAAATCCAACAAGAGTTACTCCCAATTCTAAAACACTCATTGATCATATTTATGTTTCTGAAAAACGTCATATCAAAGAAACATGTGTACCCTTTTTTTCTGTCAGTGACCACTTTCCCATTTGTATCACTTGGTCTCGTAAAGGGGTTAAAATTCCAAGGGTTGGTCACAAAACTATTACATATCGTTCATTCTCTCATTTCAGTGAAAGTGCATTTCTTTCTGATCTCAAAAATAGCCCACTTTCAAATACTTACAATTTTACAAATCCTGACGAAGCTTTAGAGTTTTGGACATCTATTTTCATTATCATTTACAATAAACATGCACCACTGAAAACATCGAGTAAAGCAGACAGAAAAACCCAAATGGATCGACCAAGACATAGAA
Organism: Littorina saxatilis; assembly: GCF_037325665.1. Taxonomy (NCBI): domain Eukaryota; kingdom Metazoa; phylum Mollusca; class Gastropoda; order Littorinimorpha; family Littorinidae; genus Littorina; species Littorina saxatilis. The sequence continues at coordinate 48,934 of NW_027126461.1, read as the reverse complement.
AATGCTGCAAATTACCGTGACTTCTTAAAACAACATGGTACCCACGAAGAGTACACACAACAAAGAAATAAAGTAAATTCCTTGAAACGAAAAAGTAAACAACATTATTTTCAACATCTCATTACATCTAAACAAGATTCAAAATCTATTTGGAAAGCAATTAACCAACTCACAAACAAAGAAACTTCAACAAAATCTTCACAAATAATTGACATTTCTGCAGATACACTCAATGATCATTTCTCAAAAATTGCTGATAAAGTAATTTCTTGTGATCGGACACAGTCAAATAATTTAGAACATTTAAAGGAATACTGCAATTCAAAACAGATACATTTTCAGCATACACTGCCACCAATGACTATACTGGATGTTTACTCTCATCTTCAGCATCTAAAACAAACCGGAACACGTGACATAGATGGTCTGGATGCAAAAATTATAAAAATGGCAGCTCCAGTTATCACAGATACATTGACATTTATCTATAACCTTTGTATTGACAAAAGCTATTTTCCTAAACAATTCAAACAGGCTAAAGTGATTCCTCTCTTTAAATCAGGAGATACTACAAATCCTTCAAATTATAGACCAATATCAATTCTATCAATCCTTTCAAAGCCTCTTGAAAAACATATCAATAAACACATCCTTTCTCACTTTGAGAACAATAAATTGATCCATGATAATCAATCAGGTTTTAGGCAAAAACACTCATGTCAAACAGCGCTTATTAGTAAAGAGCGAGCAATTTTCAAAGAATTAATTTTTCGGATTGAGACCATCTCAATCGGACCCAACTCATCAGGTCAAAATGAGTTACTTCCCTTCAACTGGCGATAGCTGTTGAGCAATGATTGTGCGTTTTGGCGCTAGACCTAACTTTTAAAATCTAAATAATAAATTGACAGCTTGTTACAGAAACATTCTTAAATCATAGAAGAATTATTTTTTCATCAAGACAAGATCAATATAATTCGAAGTTTTGAAAGTTTGAAAAAAGAAAAGCCCGGAAGCAGGGTCACGCAAGGTATAGTTTTCGTAGCAGACGACGGTTTATAGGCAGTCAAAAGCCATCGCTCGAGTTCTTATGAACCACATTCGTTTGTTTCGTGAAAAGTCAGAGGTACATAATAACGTGCTATTGCAGATAAGCTCACAGCGAGCCGCATTCAAATTACAAACTGACGACTGCATTGAGTGAAAAAGGGAAACTGGATCACACGGGTTCACGATGGCTCAGGGGTAAGATAAACCACGCAAAAATAAATTCTTTGAAAATTGCTCGCTCTTTACGTAGGGCACCTAGGATGTTCCCGTTTGGTGAGCGTTCAAATGGAAGGGTGTTTGTACTGTGTGTAAAAGCCTGACAGTATCTGTGATGGTTTACGGGAGGCTTACTGTGCCTTTAACGTGTACCTGTCTTTGATACAGACAGACCGGATCAGTGTGTGCCCATCCGATTGCTGCGCGACACTGCGTGCCGAGATTCGAAGCCAGATATCTGCCAGCAAAGAATTATCTCCCTTGTCTTGTTTCGCTCACATTTACATCAAATACACTGAAGGCCACAACGTTGAATGCTTAGATAGATAAGTGCATGAACATAGCTGTATTGATTTTGTTGATATTGATTAACCTTTTTAAAATGTTTTTTAGACGCATATATGCATTGTTCGTAGGGCAAATCAAGACCAAACTTGTATCGTAATAAATGTTGATGCTTTTCTCAACACGTAAGTTCTCTCGAAACGCCCGCACAACACAGTACGGTACTGGTAAATTGCACTGATAAGAATACGAACAGATCTGAAATGAGGAAAGCTCGCGGTCACACCTGTCTCGATAAATAAGCGTCGTACAGAACCAGTGCCTTTCCATTAAAACGCGTGTTAGCACTAACATTGTTATCCTGATTAGTGACTTTCTTTTTCAGAAATATAACCAAGAAACTGTTCACAAATGTAGCGCTTCTGACAACAAAGCTCTTTAACACTTTCTAACCCACCTATGTTGACCAAGGTTTTTTTTAGCCGAGACCAGCTGTGCTGCAGCAGGTCACTCTGAATAGTAGTAACTGTGTAGTAACTGTGTATCAACACGCTGGAATGCAGGCGTTAGATCGACGTTACAGGAAGCGACTAAAGCTAACAGTCTGAGCGGATATATCCGTACCTGGTCAGATAGAGCCATATAAGTGGGTACGGATATATTCGTACCTCAATCAATCAATCAATATGAGGCTTATATCGCGCGTATTCCGTGGGTAGGCCTACAGTTCTAAGCGCAGTGAGACAATGAGTTAAAACAAGTATGTATCAAGACTTTCCTGTAGTTTATACATGTAATGTTTGTGATGGCATCAACCAGATTCTCGATAATCATTCTAAAATTGCTTCAAATATCCTGATCCTACTACGATTCAGAACAGTACATAATACGCACCCTAGTGTGTACCCGTACGCTCGCTCTTGGCGGGCCCACCCCGATACCCTCCAAATGCCTGCGCCCCACAAGATAGTCTCTGCCACAAGGGAGCGCTCCCATTGGCCGGCGCCCCACTGGGGGCCTGAGCACAGGCGACGATTATAAATAGCATAAGAAACAGAAGTCGCAGCACAGGTTTCATGTCTCACCCAGTCACATTATTCTGACACCGGACCAACCTGTACAACTTTCATTTTCCATTTTATGACCCTGTTTTAACTAGAGAACATTTTTACAAGACTGACTTGTAGATAATCATCCGGCCTGTCTGTAACTGGATTATAGTGATTTACATGATGAGTTGTGTCAAAACTAGCATCGGGGTTCATACAATTGTCGGTCATGAAATCAAGATAATTATGTCTTTTCGTCTTTACAATCCATTGAAGACTCATTCGCGCTTCAGCTAAAAGCTTGGCCAGTTTTGCTTGGAGGATGGGGGTGGAGGGGTGGTGGGGGTTAGGGGTGGGGGTGTTAGGGGCTGGGTTTGGGTAGTCAAATTTAAAAGTTCTATTTTCCAGCTGTATAATTGCTCACTTTGATTCTCTTTGCTTCGGATTTGAACTGGGACGTAAACTATATAAATATATGTATATATGTTAAAAAAAAAATATATAAAAAAAAAGATCGCTTTCTCTACAGAATTATTTTCAATCCAATGCGCACGTACAATTTATTTCTGTGCTCACATTTATCATTTTCATTGTTTAACTCTGTTCGTAATTCCTCCGGGATTATTGAACATAAATGATTGTTTTAACAGAGCTAGTCCCCCTGCACACACATTATTCTGACACCGGACCAACCTGTACAACTTTCATTTTCCATTTTATGACCCTGTTTTAACTAGAGAACATTTTTAAAAGACTGACTTGTAAAGTTGTAGATAATCATCCGGCCTGTCTGTAACTGGATTATAGTGATTTACATGATGAGTTGTGTCAAAACTAGCATCGGGGTTCATACAATTGTCGGTCATGAAATGTCTTTTCGTCTTTACAATCCATTGAAGACTCATTCGCGCTTCAGCTGAAAGCTTGGCCAGTTTTGCTAGGAGGATGGGGGTGGTGGGGTGGTGGGGGTTGGGGGTGGGGGTGTTAGGGGCTGGGTTTGGGTAGTCAAATTTAAAAGTTCTATTTTCCAGCTGTATAATTGCTCACTTTGATTCTCTTTGCTTCGGATTTGAACTGGGACGTAAACTATATAAATATATGTATATATATATGTTAAAAAAAAAAATCAAAAAAAAATCGCTTTCTCTACAGAATTATTTTCAATCCAATGCGCACGTACAATTTATTTCTGTGCTCACATTTATCATTTTCATTGTTTAACTCTGTTCGTAATTCCTTCGGGATTATTGAACATAAATGATTGTTTTAACAGAGCTAGTCCCCCTGCACACACTAATATACAAGATTTCTTCCAAGATGCAACGACCTTTCATATGTTCAAACTTTTTTCTTCAGAATGTCTCATTCATTCAAGCCCACGAGGCAATGACGTATAAACCAGTAGCGTATGTGTTGCCGTTTACATTGATGCTAAGTACCAGGTGGCATGGTGACGACTAAGTGTGTGTGTGTGTGTGTGTGTGTGTGTGTGTGTGTGTGTGTGTGTGTCGCTGTCGCTGTGTGTCGCTGTGTGTACACGCGCAGATGTTTGACTGTGTATGTGCAGGGGCGGATCAGTTAAGCCAGAGGGGGGGGGGGGGGGGGTTACGGAGGCAAGGCCCCGTTGGGGGGTCCGGGTGGCGAAGCCCCCCCTGAAGCTGAAGAGTTTTAGCTATTTTATGGCTTGGGTGGGTAACAAAAGCAACACGGTCGGAGTGCTATGTAAATAATGATAAATGATTCTTTTAAACCTGTGAAGAATAACATGTGGCAATTTGAACCAGTCTGTGTGTGTGTGTGTGTGTGTGCGCGTGCGTGTGTGCGTGTGTGTGTGTGTGTGTGTGTGTGCGTGTGTGTGCGTGTGTGTGTGCGCGTGCGTGTATTCGCACATGCGTGCATTCGTGCGTGCGTGCGTACATTCCTGTCTGTCTGTCTGCCTGTCTATCTGTCTGTCTGTCTATTTGTTCGTCTGTCTGTCTATCTGTCTAAGAACGTCACTAGCTGCTAAGAATTGTAAGCATGCAGGAAATACTTGACAACAAGCGCAGTTTTCTGTTGGTTATATTCTCCTTGTTTTCATTATTTACAGTGGCAGCAGACTCTCACACCAGTCCATGCAATCCGGGCTTAAACTCAGTGGAATGTCTGGCAGCCGTCAAACAAGTCATGGCGGACGATAACCGATTCTGGTTTGGTACCAACTACAGCATTGCCTGCCCTCCGTCCTCCGTCAGTGCCATCTGCAACAACAACGACAAGACTCACACTTCCATCATTACCCGGATGAGAGTGAATGATGACAACAGCACCGACACCATTAAGCAAGTGTTGAACGTCACCTTTGATGTGCCCGCTGGTGAGTACTGGTGTAGATGTGGTCCAGGGCTCCCCACAGAGCGCGTCTCTGCGACCTATACGCACTAGAAGCCGAAAACACGTACTAGAAATGTATGGAGGGGGTCCCGGGACGCACTAGAAATGTATGGAGGGGGTCCCGGGACGCACTATACTTTAAAAGAGCGGGTCCTGGATTGTCATGTTCACCTAAAATATTCCAAGGAAGAATATCGTTCACAGTACACAATACGTGACCACAATGTTTTATAAGTACACTGGGACTTTTCGGCTTTTGGACCCTTAGGACCCTCTAACGTTCTGCTGTGGGGGTCCATGGACCCTCTAAGAATTAAAGGTGGGGGTCCCGGGACGCACTAGGATTGGCGTCCGTGGGGAGCCCTGTGGTCTTAGTAGGCATAGACATGTACATAGACATGTACATAGACATAGACATAGACATAGATATGGACAGAAATATGAACATGGACATAGACGGACATAGGCATACACATAGACAGACATAGACATACACATAGACAGACATAGACATGGACACAGACATAAACAGACAGGCATAGACATAGCCATGGACATAGTCTAAGACAGACATGGACATTGACATGGGCATATACATAAACATAGACATGGACATAGGCAAAGACATAGACATGGACATGGAAATAGGCATAGACATAGACAAAGACATCAACAACAACAGGAAAGACTGACTTGACTTGTCCTTCGTTACCTGATTGAGAGGGGGTAATGGCAACAGCACTGCCCCAATTAAGGGATTTAGGACTAACTGTCGATGCGTGGGCTGGTGCACGAGTACTGGCTTAGATATGTACTTAGGTACAGGGATGGCCGGCTGGTTGAAAGTGGGTTACAAAGGGCGGATTTCATTGATGTGTGAAAGCTGTGTGGGGGAGAGTAACTACACAGATATACTGAATTAGTAGACAGGGACAGCACAAAAAGAAAGGTAGAGTTTGACATGTTTCGGTAGTCACGTTGGTGGTAGTTTTCTCACCAGTCTTGGCGATTATTCAGCAACTGTCCCATTTTACCCCCATGCAATCGCAGTGTGAAAATATGTTCCTTGTATTTGCACATAAAAATGTGTACTGTTAAATAGAGAGCGTGGCCTGTATTGACCAACACGGGAGAGAGAACGACTCGTGAGCCGAATGAGCTTGGGCGTGAGAAGCTACAGACATTGTGTGAAAAATAACTGAAGTATCATAACTAATTGGATAACTCACTTGAGGAGGGTCTGATGCTCCCAATAGGCTGTCTGTGAAGGGATACTTATTTCTCTCTCTTTCTCTGCTAAGAGATTTTAACAAATCTCGGAAGAAAGTCTCTGCTGACTTTCAATTGTTTCTTTCACAATTTCTGATGTTTTATATATATATATATATATATTATAGGTTACACACTCCGAGTTCTGAATATCGTGCATATTTTCCCTAGGGTCGATTTTCAGGTATTACCGAGCCTCTGGCGAGGTAATACCTGTAAATCGACCCGAGGGAAAATATGCACGATATTCAGGACGAGGTGTGTAAGCTTTTTATCCCATTACTCCGACGTTTTCATTAAAAAACCTAACTTTTTGACACAAACTTTGCGAGTGCCTGTTTACTGCTCATCAAACCTTCTGCCACCGAAAATCGTGTCATGATATTCATGTGCGAAACGAGTCCCCTTTTGTCTTTTTGTTTCCAGGATTTGAATGCATTTGATACTGTGCAGTTACCGGCTGGTTTCAGTCGGTTACCCGAGCTGGCATTCGTCACAACTGCGAAAGACCGCATTCTGATAATCTTCGCTTCACAGCTAGCGACGGGAGAGAATGATACCCGAAGGGAAGTAACTCATTTTGGATCTGAGTTCAGCGGGATTCGAAAGACCGCGTGTGTGATTTTACAAGCGATGAAGATGATTGCTGAGTTTGTGCTTATTCGAGCCTTTGTGCTTCAGTGTTCAAATTTGTATTACCTACTTCTTCAATCGTCACTTACTGATTTAGGTGAGCCTAACTTTGATGTCTGTCGTTGTCTTAGGCGAGGTATCTGTCTGGGGGAAAACGGCGCACCACTGTCGAGTTGTTTTTATGCGGCAACGCATGTAGCCTAGTGGTCTCTGTATGTCCAAGATCCGACCTGCTTCGCCACCTTTTATTCTAACAGTATCACCAACTTTGAAAATGGCAATTTCCATGCTGGTCAACTTGAGCCGAAGATACTACATGTATAGCAAACGACAGATCCTGCAGCAGAGGGTGCGTATCGCTAGCGCTAGCGAGACGCACCGGCAGCAGACGATAGATCTGTAGCAGACGACTGATGAGACAGCCTTGTTCTGTTGAACCATATTTAGCAATCAATGCTCTAAAAGCGATAACAAATGAACAAAACTATAAGCATACTGTTTTAGTGTAAGTTTTATTTTGTCGCTCAAGATTTTGAATCAGGATGCTCTTGGGATTCGTTGCCCATGAAGCGTACCTCGTTACGACAACTTTACTAGAGTTGTGCGCCTTGAATCACTGTGTGTCTCTGTCGCTCTCTCTTGTGCTCTCTGTCTCTCTCTCAGTCTCACCACGTCGAATAACTCATAATCTTCACTCAGCTCTATTCACCCAAACAGATTATGTACATTCTTTGTTGTTTTCTTTATTTCTTCAATGATAATGTTTGTAGATCGTTAGCCAAACGTCAGTTCGACTTTTATACCGCAGAATATCTCAATCGTTTTGCTGAAAAAAAGTAGTCCCGAGTTAACGATAAATATGCAGATGACCTCTATAAATTATTCAGTTGTACTCTGAGACCAAAGACAAAGACCAATGACAGGTGAGATCGAGACTCGGTTGTGATGGATTATCCATATGTGCACATCCTAGATACTGGGTCACAACTATGGGACATGGACACCAGGAAAAAAAGTAGGACTGAATTGAGTGAAATACTCTTTTTTAAGTGCAAAAGACATGCCTGTATCTTTTTCTGTCAAAGAGAGGACCTTTCATATCGGGGTTTCTTTAGAAATGACAATTAGACACATGCAGTACGCTCTATGTCGTGGGTTACATGGTTTCCACTTTAGGCTTCAATATCCCACAGGAAAGAACTTTAGCTCAGTTATTGCATGTGGCATGTGGACAACATTGATAAATAAATATGCAAACATGAAAGTTTGAAATTACAAGTTTCCATAAGTTAACTAGATCGAAGTAGAAAGTGGAAACCGTAACCCACGCAATTTCCAGGTGCAAAAGTTTTTCTTGTAGGTCAAATGTAGCAACTAGCCTTTTGGGCACCCTTTTGGGTTTTAATACATGATAGAAAGATTTAAGTGAGCAAAAAGTTTTCGATCTGTGCTCACTGGGTTTATGTGTATATAGATAATACTGTCGTGAGTTACATGGAAACCATAGTTTGTAATGTCTTTTATTTCCAAAGAAAAGAACTAAAACTTGATTATTGCAATTTGCATGTGGACAACATTGATAAATAAATATGCAAACATGAAAGTTTGAAATTACAAGTTTCCATAAGTTAACTAGATCGAAGTAGAAAGTGGAAACCGTAACCCACGCAATGTCCAGGCGCAAAATTTTTTTTTGTAGGTCAAATGTAGCAACTAGCGTTTTGGGCACCCTTTTGGGTTTTAATACATGATAGAAAGATTTAAGTGAGCAAAAAGTTTTCGATCTGTGCTCACTGGGTTTATGTGTATAGAGATAATACTGTCGTGAGTTTCATGGAAACCATAGTTCGTAATGTCTTTTATTTCCAAAGAAAAGAACTAAAACTTGATTATTGCATGTGGACTACATAGATAAATAACTATGCATACATGAAAGTTTGAAATTTTCAAGTTTCCATAAGCGACAATCCTAAATGAGAGAATTAATCGATTGTCGATCGTGCGTTGCAGAAGAATCGAAAATTTCATAATGGCGCCGATCATGAGAACACATGTGCTGCTCAAACTTTGCACCAGATCAAGCTTTAATCAGCAAAATATCGCAAAATTCGTCGATGAATATATGCTACAATTGTCAAAAAAGATTTTACAGGTCTCAAACAGTGAAGATACAGCGTGGTCTGTCGTGAGTTACGTCTCAAAAACCGGAAACGAATACGATTGGGTGGATAAATTCTCATTGTCTATTCACATGACCGGGTCAAACGTCATGAATGGAACTTTCGACGGTGTTCCCGCGATCTCACAACGCGTGTGTGATAGGCAATGCGGGATTTGTCGTCTGCTGTGGCCATGCTTTCGTGGGTTACAGATGGAAACGAAACAAGGGTGGGGTACATTCAAGCGCGATTATAAGCTGAAATAAATTTGTTTCCTACCGTAGTGCTGTGTTTTGAAAACCTAAATGTTGTTGAAATAAATAAATAATGACTTTGAATAACTTTGAGGTTTCCTTTGTTCAGCAGATCGCATTTTTTGATGAAGTTGAAACCGGAAACGACGGTAACCCACGATTACGTGTTTTCTTTGCCGATCAAACTCCCAGAAGAAGAAAAATAGATGTAATTCTTGAGTGTGTATGTCGAGAATAATCCTTCAGCTGACCCATAAACATCACAATAAAATTCACAGAGCTTTATTCTCCATTATGTACAGCTGCAACACAGACTGGTGTATTTTTGTCCCAGTTTTAGGTGCTGTTTTGGGGGCATTTTGGCTAAAAATTAAATCGTTTAAAACCCACAGCAATGTTTGGAAACCCAAACTTGGTTGTTACAGTAAGTCAAATCCATCCCCTTTGACATCAAAGCATCCCCTTTGTCATCCATTGCTCAGAGATATTGTGACAGTCATTCAAAGTTGACAACCCATAGTATTTCCCAGTATCTAGGACGTGCACATATGGTTGTGATGGACTATCCAGAATAATCACCTCCTCAGCTAACAGAGACAAAGAGGCAGGTCATGGGATAAATATATATATATATATATAAAGTTGGCCAAAAAATTATTGCAACAAATTTCAAACCCAAATTAAAGCATTAATTACCGTGTCTTTTAATTAAAACTGTATATGCCAGTTAAGACCGTTCACTTAACCTTCAGGATCACCTTTTGGATTTACAGGGAGCACGTGACCGCCGCTCAAGTAAGGGTACCCTCAAAATCGACCAGACAAAAACGGAAGAGCCGAACGAACAATTGACAAGAAATTACATTAGGCAAAACTTTGCAACTTCGACATACGAGAAGAAACTCAAACCAATTATCTACCCTGAACAGATTGTTTTGTTTTGCTACCTTGCGTATTTCGCGTGCTATGCTATTCCTACTGATGCAGGTGTCGATCGCAAGAGCGGTCAAAAACGGAACGTTTTACGTCAATTTTTATGGGTATCATGTCAAAAAGCGCTACATTTTAGCAATGACTTGGTGGATTTCTTTGAAACTTTCGGAATATTTTACCAACATACTAGAGATACTTCGTGCGAAAGTTTGGATCGTTACGGTTGTTTATCCAGATGTGACGCAATGTTTCGGAAAATGTTGTTAAACTTGTCATAGGATTGTTCACTTGTCTTCAAAAAATTCATGACTTTGTATATCCACAGATAAATGATTGATACAGATTCTGTCTAAGTTTCATTTGCGTGTAGCCGCTGGCGTTAATTTGCTAGTCATGCAAACACATGAGAAAAAAATGGAACGTTCACGCTGTTTCGCGCTTATAGCTGTTATCGCTGGGTGCCTCTTAAAACATGCTACGGTCACGCTTGGCTGGGCATCGCTGTGGCACCAGAATCATCGCTTAAATATGTAGCGTGTTTACAGGCCCAGCAAATTTGCGTCAGTGCTTACACGCACATAAAACTTTAGCAGTGTGTGTATCAATCATTTTTTTAAAGACATGCAAAGCCATGATTTTGTTGGACCCAAGGGAACAATCCTATGACGAGATTAAAAACTTCTTTCGAAAAATTGCATAACATTTTAACAAACACCTGTAACAATTCATAATTTTGCTCGAAGTATCTCTAGTATGTTGGTAAAATATTCCGAAAGGTTCAAAGCAATCCACCAAATCATTGCTAAAGTGCAGACTTTTTTGTCTGATACTCCTAAAAATATTATATCTACACAATAATACAAATACGGCTAGGACGGTAATGGAGAACACGTTCTGGTAAGTCGGACACATGTCCGTATTTAAGGATTTCTGATGTAAACGTATTGTCCATGACACGAACGCTTTTCTGTATAGGGTTGGGTTGGTTTAAATTAAGATTTGTTGTGATTTAAACGAATCAGACCCCGCGGTTTGTTGAGTTGACTGTTATGCCCATATTTTTGTGACCCTCCACCACGGAATGAGTCGCATGCCGCCTTTGCATGATGTTCATATTTTTACATTTTCTTAAAAAGAGGTTTTTATGCTCTATCCAGTGGTGAAAACCGTTTTAGAAAAGAGCGAAAACTGTTTGAGTTATAAGCCTGTGACTAAGGCGACCCTCACACTGTTACAAGACACTCCCCGGACTTATATTAAGCCTAGCGCAGAACCGCGCGAGGTGACATGCGACTCATTTCGTGGTGGAGGGTCACATTTTTGCGTGATGCCCCTCAGCCCCGGTGAGCGATGGTCTGGGTGTTGTTTGTGTCAACTCGGCCATCTGACCAACACACTTTAAACTCTATGCACTGCTTATGCATAATCTGTTGTTTATGTACACACAATATTAAATAATTCCCTGAACACGTGTACACATTATTAGCATTTTTGTAGGTGGCATTTTTGTGGATTAACCTGTAAGTATTATTTGTGGGTAACTTTTCTTCTCTAAGGTTTCTACCAAGCATGCGGAAACACATACCGAGTGCCAGCTGTCACTCAAACACTGGACCCCACCCAGACTACCAATATATCTCTCTGGTCCGCTAATTACCAGCCGCGTGTCAGCTGGACTGCGGAGGCCAACAAGATATATACCCTCATGGTGTGGGATGCTGGTGCGGTGATTATGCACGCTGTGATGTACAACATCAGGGGTTCAAACCTCGACAATGCTCAGGTAAAGTTTTAGCATTGGATGTATTTGATTAAAAGTGATTGTTCGTATGGATGTTAATAGATGTCTATGTTCATATGCAAGTCTGCGTCAGCTGACGTCTGTGCTACAGTAATTCCCTCCAGAATGTTTCCGAAACTTGATTCAACCTTTAGAATAAACACTTATGCTTTTTGTTTTTTTACAATTTATTTTGCATAGACTGCCGTCAACTACCGAGGACCAAAGAACCCCGTCGACCGAGCCCAGCCTTATGTGTTCTTGCTGTACGAGCAGCAAGATGAGATATCAACCAATCTCACAAGTGTTGTTACCGCCTTTCTGTTCGAGAGCAGGTTTCTCGCCCCTGACAAGATAGTCAACTTTACTTCCTTGACAGGTAATTTGTTGTGGAGTCTTTTGATGTTTTCATCATCACTGTTGTAGTTGTTGTTGTTTTTGTTGTTGTTGTTGTAGTTGTGGTGCTGGTGCTGGATTTGCTGGTGGTATTATTTTCGTTGGTGGTGTTGATGATGGTGGTGGTGATGACATTGCTGTTGTTGGTTGTGGCGGTTGTCTTGTTCTTCATTCGTTCTTGTGGTTCTGCGTCGTCGATACCGTTTGTTGTTGTGGTGGTGGTGGTGGTGGTGATGGTGGTAGAGTTGATTTTTGCTCTTAACATTGTCATTATAAACTGACACAGTTGTTGTTGTGGTGGTGGTGGTGATGGTGGTGTTGATTATTGCTCTTAACATTGTCATTATAAACTAACACAGTTGTTGTTGTGGTGATGGTAGTGTTGATTGTTGTTCTTAAAATAGTTATTATAAAGGGACACAGTAGCTGTTGTGGTGGTGGTGGTGGCGGCAATGATAGTGGTGTTGTTTATTACTCTTAATATAGTTATTATAAAGAGAGGCAGTTGTTGTTGATTGTGTTGATTTTGGTTGTTTTGTTGTCGTAGCTGTACAAGCCATTGTCGTCGTTTTGGGCGGTGTTGTTCTTGTTATTGTTGTTGTAGTTCACATTGTTCCTCTTCTCTCTGTTAAATACAGCAGGTAAGCTTAGTTTCCAAATTAGAAATGCCACCTGTACGTTTTAACAGAGTTAGAGAGGTAGGGGTAGATTTTTGCTCTGTTGATGTTTCAATTGTTTTGGCAATAGGTCCAGTTGGCGTGAGTGTGTTGTCAGTGAAGGCAGACCTTTTTTCCACGGAGTACATGAAGCAAAACAAAATTGTCAACAACTGCCCCGTGAAACTGACACCCAGTAAGTTATAACATCTTATAGGCAGTGCCTTTAGTCCACCATTGATACTGTGGTTTCCGTTGTGATTTTCTGTTGTGTTTGGCTGTTTCTTGTATCTGTTGTTTGGCTGTTTCTTGTATCTGTTGTGTTTGGCTGTTTCTTGTATCTGTTGTGTTTGGCTGTTTCCTGTATCTGTTGTGTTTGGCTGTTTCCTGTATCTGTTGTGTTTGGCTGTGTCTTGTATCTGTTGTGTTTGGCTGTTTCCTGTATCTGTTGTGTTTGGCTGTTTCTTGTATCTGTTGTGTTTGGCTGTGTCTTGTATCTGTTGTGTTTGGCTGTGTCTTGTATCTGTTGTGTTTGGCTGTTTCTTGTATCTGTTGTGTCTGGCTGTTTCTTGTATCTGTTGTGTTTGGCTGTGTCTTGTATCTGTTGTGTTTGGCTGTTTCTTGTATCTGTTGTGTTTGGCTGTTTCTTGTATCTGTTGTGTCTGGCTGTGTTTTGTATCTGTTGTGTTTGGCTGTTTCTTGTATCTGTTGTGTTTGGCTGTTTCTTGTATCTGTTGTGTTTGGCTGTTTCTTGTATCTGTTGTGTTTGGCTGTGTCTTGTATCTGTTGTGTTTGGCTGTTTCTTGTATCTGTTGTGTTTGGCTGTTTCTTGTATCTGTTGTGTTTGGCTGTGTCTTGTATCTGTTGTGTTTGGCTGTTTCTTGTATCTGTTGTGTTTGGCTGTGTCTTGTATCTGTTGTGTTTGGCTGTTTCTTGTATCTGTTGTGTTTGGCTGTTTCTTGTATCTGTTGTGTCTGGCTGTTTCTTGTATCTGTTGTGTTTGGCTGTTTCTTGTATCTGTTGTGTTTGGCTGTGTCTTGTATCTGTTGTGTCTGGCTGTGTCTTGTATCTGTTGTGTCTGGCTGTTTCTTGTATCTGTTGTGTTTGGCTGTTTCTTGTATCTGTTGTGTTTGGCTGTTTCTTGTATCTGTTGTGTTTGGCTGTTTCTTGTATCTGTTGTGTTTGGCTGTTTCTTGTATCTGTTGTGTTTGGCTGTGTCTTGTATCTGTTGTGTTTGGCTGTGTCTTGTATCTGTTGTGTTTGGCTGTGTCTTGTATCTGTTGTGTCTGGCTGTGTCTTGTATCTGTTGTGTTTGGCTGTGTCTTGTATCTGTTGTGTTTGGCTGTTTCTTGTATCTGTTGTGTTTGGCTGTTTCTTGTATCTGTTGTGTTTGGCTGTTTCCTGTATCTGTTGTGTTTGGCTGTTTCTTGTATCTGTTGTGTTTGGCTGTTTCTTGTATCTGTTGTGTTTGGCTGTTTCCTGTATCTGTTGTGTTTGGCTGTGTCTTGTATCTGTTGTGTTTGGCTGTGTCTTGTATCTGTTGTGTTTGGCTGTTTCTTGTATCTGTTGTGTTTGGCTGTTTCCTGTATCTGTTGTGTTTGGCTGTTTCTTGTATCTGTTGTGTTTGGCTGTGTCTTGTATCTGTTGTGTCTGGCTGTTTCTTGTATCTCTTATGTTTGGCTGTGTCTTGTATCTGTTGTGTTTGGCTGTGTCTTGTATCTGTTGTGTTTGGCTGTGTCTTGTATCTGTTGTGTTTGGCTGTGTCTTGTATCTGTTGTGTTTGGCTGTGTCTTGTATCTCTTGTGTTTGGCTGTTTCTTGTATCTCTTGTGTTTGGCTGTTTCTTGTATCTGTTGTGTTTGGTTGTTTCTTGTATCTGTTGTGTTTGGCTGTGTCTTGTATCTGTTGTGTTTGGCTGTTTCTTGTATCTGTTGTGTTTGGCTGTGCCTTGTATCTGTTGTGTTTGGCTGTGTCTTGTATCTGTTGTGTTTGGCTGTTTCTTGTATCTGTTGTGTTTGGCTGTATCTGTTGTGTTTGGCTGTTTCTTGTATCTGTTGTGTTTGGCTGTATCTGTTGTGTTTGGCTGTTTCTTGTATCTGTTGTGTCTGGCTGTGTCTTGTATCTGTTGTGTTTGGCTGTGTCTTGTATCTGTTGTGTTTGGCTGTTTCTTGTATCTGTTGTGTTTGGCTGTGTCTTGTATCTGTTGTGTTTGGCTGTTTCCTGTATCTGTTGTGTTTGGCTGTGTCTTGTATCTGTTGTGTTTGGCTGTGTCTTGTATCTGTTGTGTTTGGCTGTGTCTTGTATCTGTTGTGTTTGGCTGTGTCCTGTATCTGTTGTGTTTGGCTGTTTCCTGTATCTGTTGTGTTTGGCTGTTTCCTGTATCTGTTGTGTTTGGCTGTTTCCTGGATCTGTTGTGTTTGGCTGTTTCTTGTATCTGTTGTGTTTGGCTGTTTCCTGTATCTGTTGTGTTTGGCTGTTTCCTGTATCTGTTGTGTTTGGCTGTTTCCTGTATCTGTTGTGTTTGGCTGTTTCCTGTATCTGTTGTGTTTGGCTGTGTCTTGTATCTGTTGTGTTTGGCTGTTTCTTGTATCTGTTGTGTTTGGCTGTTTCTTGTATCTGTTGTGTTTGGCTGTTTCCTGTATCTGTTGTGTTTGGCTGTTTCCTGTATCTGTTGTGTTTGGCTGTTTCTTGTATGTTGTGTTTGGCTGTGTCTTGTATATGTTGTGTTTGGCTGTTTCTACTTGTATCTGTTGTGTTTGGCTGTGTCTTGTATCTGTTGTGTTTGGCTGTGTCTTGTATCTGTTGTGTTTGGCTGTGTCTTGTATCTGTTGTGTTTGGCTGTTTCCTGTATCTGTTGTGTTTGGCTGTGTCTTGTATCTGTTGTGTTTGGCTGTTTCCTGTATCTGTTGTGTTTGGCTGTGTCTTGTATCTGTTGTGTTTGGCTGTGTCTTGTATCTGTTGTGTTTGGCTGTTTCTTGTATCTGTTGTGTTTGGCTGTTTCTTGTATCTGTTGTGTTTGGCTGTTTCTTGTATCTGTTGTGTTTGGCTGTGTCTTGTATCTGTTGTGTTTGGCTGTTTCCTGTATCTGTTGTGTTTGGCTGTGTCTTGTATCTGTTGTGTTTGGCTGTGTTTTGTATCTGTTGTGTTTGGCTGTGTCTTGTATCTGTTGTGTTTGGCTGTGTTTTGTATCTGTTGTGTTTGGCTGTTTCTTGTATCTGTTGTGTTTGGCTGTGTCTACTTGTATCTGTTGTGTTTGGCTGTTTCTTGTATCTGTTGTGTTTGGCTGTGTCTTGTATCTGTTGTGTTTGGCTGTGTCTTGTATCTGTTGTGTTTGGCTGTGTTTTGTATCTGTTGTGTTTGGCTGTTTCTTGTATCTGTTGTGTCTGGCTGTGTCTTGTATCTGTTGTGTTTGGCTGTGTCTTGTATCTGTTGTGTTTGGCTGTTTCTTGTATCTGTTGTGTTTGGCTGTGTCTTGTATCTGTTGTGTTTGGCTGTTTCTTGTATCTGTTGTGTCTGGCTGTGTCTTGTATCTGTTGTGTTTGGCTGTGTCTTGTATCTGTTGTGTTTGGCTGTTTCTTGTATCTGTTGTGTTTGGCTGTTTCTTGTATCTGTTGTGTCTGGCTGTGTCTTGTATCTGTTGTGTTTGGCTGTGTCTTGTATCTGTTGTGTTTGGCTGTGTCTTGTATCTGTTGTGTTTGGCTGTTTCTACTTGTATCTGTTGTGTTTGGCTGTTTCTTGTATCTGTTGTGTTTGGCTGTTTCCTGTATCTGTTGTGTTTGGCTGTGTCTTGTATCTGTTGTGTTTGGCTGTGTCTTGTATCTGTTGTGTTTGGCTGTGTCTTGTATCTGTTGTGTTTGGCTGTTTCTTGTATCTGTTGTGTTTGGCTGTTTCTTGTATCTGTTGTGTTTGGCTGTGTCTTGTATCTTTTGTGTTTGGCTGTGTCTTGTATCTGTTGTGTTTGGCTGTTTCTTGTATCTGTTGTGTTTGGCTGTGTCTTGTATCTGTTGTGTTTGGCTGTTTCCTGTATCTCTTGTGTTTGGCTGTGTCTTGTATCTGTTGTGTTTGGCTGTTTCTTGTATCTGTTGTGTTTGGCTGTGTCTTGTATCTGTTGTGTTTGGCTGTTTCTTGTATCTGTTGTGTTTGGCTGTTTCTTGTATATGTTGTGTTTGGCTGTTTCTTGTATCTGTTGTGTTTGGCTGTTTCCTGTATCTGTTGTGTTTGGCTGTGTCTTGTATCTGTTGTGTTTGGCTGTTTCCTGTATCTGTTGTGTTTGGCTGTTTCTTGTATCTGTTGTGTTTGGCTGTTTCTTGTATCTGTTGTGTTTGGCTGTTTCTTGTATCTGTTGTGTTTGGCTGTTTCTTGTATCTGTTGTGTTTGGCTGTTTCCTGTATCTGTTGTGTTTGGCTGTTTCTTGTATCTGTTGTGTTTGGCTGTTTCCTGTATCTGTTTGTTTATTTGCGTTTGCTTTTCGTTGGCTACCAATTCAGCAAACTTTTTAGAGAGAGAGAGAGAGAGAGAGAGAGAGAGAGAGAGAGAGAGAGAGGGAGAGAGATAGCGAAATAGAGAGATAAAGAGAAAGACAGAGAGAAGAAAGAGAGAGAAAGAGAGACAGACAGTCAGAGAGACAGACACAGAGAGAAATGGAGAGAGAGAGATGGAGAGAGACAGACAGTCAGAGAGACAGACACAGAGAGAAATGGAGAGAGAGAGATGGAGAGAGACAGAAAAAGACAGAGACAAAGAGACATTTGTTTGCCTTTATCATCTGTATGTGATTGTATTCTTTGAATTAATGTAGGATGTTTTTTGAATATGTGTACCTACTGTATGGAACATACATTTGTGACCCTCCACCACGAAATGAGTCGCATGTCACCTTTGCATGATTTTCAAATTTTTACATTTTCCGACAGATTTTTTGTGTGCTCTATCCAGTGGTGAAAACCGTTTTAGAAAAGAGCAAAAACTGTTTGAGTTATAAGTCTGTGACTAAGGTGACCCCCACACTGTTACCAGACACTCCCCTGACTTATATTAAGCCTAGCGCAGAACCGCGCGAGGTGACATGCGACTCATTTTGTGGTGGAGGGTCACATTTGGCCTTTTTTGTGTGTGCTAAATTGTATTCCATATACCAAGTTTGCATTACCATATTTCCAGTTTTTGCCGCCTTGCCGTTGTCATACGATGTCAGTGACGTGCAACTTCTTTCGTCACTTGACGTCACCTTCACGTCACCAGAAATCACCCTTCGCTCTTGTTGCCATGACGTCACCATTATGTAAGTCATTTTATGCGAGAGTTGGTGTCATTTTGGATATGTAACTTGCAATTAAAATGAGTCTACTTTTAGGGAATAGTATTTTTTGTACTGAAAGATATATATGTGTCAGTCTGTTATAATATATGTTACGCGCAGCGTAAGAAAGTAGAGACGTAGGCCTACCAGAATTGTATTTTTGAGGAATATTGTTCGTGCTGTTCTTCGTCAGGTCCCACCTATATCGAAAATGAAGCGTCCGACATGATCAGCGCCATTCCATTATTTACACATTAACATGCTTTCATTTGAAACTTCGAGGTCTTCATCGGGGATTGACGCGGGACCAAAGGTAATTGAAACCCGACGGGGCGAAGCGACGGAGGGCTTCAATTAGACTTTGGGAGGGCGTCAATCCACGATGAAGACCGAGAAGTTTCAAATGGAAGCATGTTAATGTTATTGTAATTGAATCTGACGACGATCTCTTTCCTGCTTTCATGCGGTTGTAAACAGACAGAATTGGTTCTGTTCTGTTCACACACTACTTTCAGTCCCAAGAAATATGTCTCTGTATTCCTATCGTATCACTCTGCTCCTGTTTTGTTTTGTTTCACACACATTTTCCCTTCTTTTTTCACGGGTTTCTGGATAGCAAACTCTAAAACAAATTCTTTTCCTCACAAAAGCGATCTTTGGAATTGACTGACGTAGTCCGGAAGAATGCATGCATCAACTTACGTCACGTATTCGACGTCATCCCTTCGCATACCTTATGGTCTCGGTATTTCGTTGGACTTCATATTTCCTACTTGTAAAATGACCCTCAAAGCTAACCAAGACTAGTTGAGGTTGTATCAATGCGCCTCGCCAGCAGGTAGTTAATGGATTTTTTAGCGAGTGGTTATCGACAATCAATGACCCGTAATTTTTAATGAGTTGGGGCATTCTCGACCAATCACAGGATCTGTTTCATTAAAACGCAAACTTGATTGAATTACAATATGTGGTTAGCATTGTCAAGGAGTACGCAACATGTGTTTGCTCTCTCCTGAATTGAAGCTGTGAGACATAATTCTATTCAGACTTTGTCGTCCGACAGGGTTTTCTTCCATGCGAGATTGCGATGATTGATTAACGAAGCCGTCACGACAAAGCCTGAATACCCGGTAATGTTACATCACAAAATCGGGAAAAAAAGAGGAACTGAACTGATACGTCATCGAGTTGACACAATAGGATGACGTCATTTTGCAGGTCGAACAGCACGATGACCAACCCGATGGGAAACGGACGAATCTGGCCAGTGTACACGCGTGACATGCCCAGTATTGACCTGATCCCTATGAGTGCCATGGATTCTACCTACTACACCAGTGAGTTCACCATTGTTTGCGTTGACGGTTCAGAACACTTAAAGTGGTGGTTGTAGTTTGAATTTGTGTGTGTGTGTGTGTGTGTGTGTGTGTGTCTGTGTGTGTGTGTGTGTGTGTGTGGTGTCTGCTTTTTGAGTGGTGTGATTTGTCTCAATTGTTATGGTTTATAGTTATTTGTAAACGTTTTGATATTGTGCTTTGTTTTACTGGATTCGTATTTACAAATTGGATACCAAGGAAATGGTTTGCATTTAAAACTGCAGAATAATTTTTTTTATTTTTTGTACCTGGCTTGATAATAAAAAAAAACCACATATTGTCACGTATATACAACACCTGTATTATCAAAGAACCAATGTATACTGTTCAAAAAAAGAAACGCATAGTTGCTACTTGCCAAATTTGTTTTATTTTTCGAAAAAAATTAACAGAAAATCCAATATTTAGATTATTTGTTTGAAATTTGGTATGGACACAGTTGAATGCACACACAGTTCATTTGCATCTTCAAATCAATCAGTCAATCAATACGATTGGGTGCCGAGGCTGTCAAGTCAGTAGGGGGTGTGACTGCCTTGAGCAGCAACAACTGCCCGGCACCTTCTGGGCATGGACTGGATCAGATGCCGGATATCTTGCTGTGGGATGGTGTCCCACTCCTCCTGAAGTACCTGCAATAGATCGCGGTGATTTGCCGGCGCTTCTTCTCGCCTGCGCACACGTCTGTCCAATTCATCCCAGAGGTGTTCTATCGGGTTCGTGTCTGGCGACATGGATAGGGAAGCACCTGGACATGGTGGTCGGTGAGGAACTGGGTGGTGAGTCGTGCTGTGTGCGGGCGAGCGTTGTCCTGCTGGAATATGGCATCCTGGTCAGCCAGAAGAGGAAGGGCGTGTGGGCGCAGAATTTCCTCCACGTATCGCTGGGCAGTTATGCGCCCTTGGACGTGCACCAGGGTGCTTCTTCCAGCGGTATTGATCGCCCCCCACACCATGACGCCTCCACCACCATGAACGGGTGCCTCATCCACACAGTTGGGCGCGTAACGTTCGTTTACTCTCCGGTAGACCCTCCTCCGACCATCATGTCGCTGGAGCAGGAAGTAGGACTCGTTGCTGAACCACACGTGTCTCCAGTGATTCCGGACGGTCCAGCGAAGGTGCTGGTTGCCCCACTGCACTCGGTTCTGGCGATGGCGGCGGGTGAGGACAGCTCCTCTGTGAGGTCTGCGAGCTCTCAAACCAGCTTCATGCAGGCGGTTCCGCACGGTCTGGTCCGATAATCGGTGTGGCCCGGGGAGAGCCTGGACAGAAGATGAGGCCGACAGGAAACGATTCCGGAGGTGGCGGAGCCGTATGAAGCGGTCGTGAGCAGCAGTTGTCGCCCTTGGTCTTCCCGCTCGTGGCAAGTCAGCAACGGAGCCAGTGGCTTGAAACCTGACCCACAGTCTACTGATGGTGCTCTGGGACACGTGGAAGTGCCTGGCGATTGCACTTTGACTTTGGCCTGCTTGTAAACGACCCAATGCAATTTGGCGGTCTTCTCTGCTCAATCGGGCCATCTTTCGTCGCTGAATTGTCGTCTGATTTCTTTGTGGCGAACAATCCGCTTTTATGGGTTTTGGAAGACATGGTGAGAGCTCAATATTCCCCGAGTTTCACGAGATTACACGGAAGCATGACGAGTGGTCATGCCAAATGAGCAATTTTGACATTGTAGCCACTGATAACGCATGCGTCACGTGCAGAGCTCACTTGTGGCAATGGACGAAAGGTCGACGACCAGATAAACATTTTCTGCAGTTTGGTGGATATCCTTGTAGCCATATAACTAAATTAACCAAATATTACAAGCTATGCGTTTCTTTTTTTGAACAGTATATTTGGAACAGCACAAGTATACAATACATACCAGAAAGCCTCCGATTTAAACATGTTATATTTAATGTGCTGTCATTTAAAAGATGTTATGAATAAAATGGGTCCAATTGTTTAATTTGAAGAGTTATGTTGCAAGCTGAGTTATAAGCCATACAGAAAGCTTTAATTCAACGGATTATGTACAGTAGGAGGCCAACAAAACGCGCCATAGTCGCGCCCATTGCTGAAAGTGATTTTTGCGTCGTTTTCAGACTGCTGTGAAAACATTAACTATATCAATCAATCAATCAGTCAATATGAGGCTTATATCGCGCGTATTCCGTGGGTACAGTTCTAAGCGCAGGGATTTATCTTTATTTTTTTATGCAATTTATATCGCGCACGTATTTAAGGCGCAGGGATTTATTTATGCCGTGTGAGATGGAATTTATTTACACAATACATCACGCATTCACATCGGCCAGCAGATCGCAGCCATTTTGGCGCATATCCTACTTTTCACGGCCTATTATTCCAAGTCACACGGGTATTTTGGTGGAATTTTTGTATCTATGCCTATACAATTTTGCCAGGAAAGACCCTTTTGTCAATCGTGGGATCTTTAACGTGCACACCCCAATGTAGTGTACACGAAGGGACCTCAGTTTTTCGTCTCATCCGGAAGACTAGCACTTGAACCCACCACCTAGTGTTAGGAAAGGGGGGAGAAAATTGCTAACGCCCTGACCCAGGGTCGAACTCGCAACCTCTCGCTTCCGAGCGCAAGTGCGTTACCACTCGACCACCAAGTCCAACTATATGAGGTAAATGAAAAATAAAAACAGATTCGTGGAGGATATGATACTGGCTGTACAATAAGAGCGTAGTGTTTGTTTGTCCTGTTTTTATCTCTTCATAAATTGTGTTCTACGGGTATGGGTGAATTGAGTCGTGATCGCAGATAAAGGTGTCACTGTGACACGCTACAAAAATAGTAAAAACGCATATCTTTCAACCAGGTAAAGACAGTTGTGGACGAAATACATCCCTCTCAATGATCATTACATTAGCATTTTGCGCCAAAGCGTTATACTATCACAAAAGAGAAGATAGACCAGTAAGATGTTGTTTACGACAAGCTCCTTGTGTTGCCAGAAAACAACTACACTCTTCTCCTGCTGGACGTGACGGACGACCTTGCCATGACCTCTGACCCGGACACCCTTGTCCACTGGCAGATGGTCAACATCCAGGGGGGGAACCTGACTTCCGGGGACACAACCCTGTCCTACAAAGCTCCGCTCCCTCTCACGGGACAGGGCGACCGCACGCTCATGTTCTTGTTGCTGCAGCAGTCGATGGGGGTCAACCCGTCCGACTTGACCAAGTTTACCGGCGACTCTTGTCCTCAGCATTTGTTGCGCAGGTAAGGGGGCGGCTTGACTTGTTGTATTGTCATGTGTGCGTGGCATTTCAGTTGTTATATGGCGCTCTACTTGCATAATGGCAGAATACACCTGCGCATTTTCAGCGGCACAGACGACGCACTGCCTATTATTTATGCCGCGATAAATTATGCCTGATTTCCTTTCATGCAACGTGTAGCGGGCTGGGATAATCTGCAGTGCGTCGTCGGTTCTGCTGAAGCTACATAAAATTATGTGAGCGGAGCCTCATAGCAGCTTTCTGAGAAAGCATTCCACACGTTCATGAGGGTAGCCTCACAGGACTATAATTATGACATTACCTGCCTTTTCTTACCTTCGTTTTATTGTATTTCAGTGTGACAACCAGCCTTGGGCAACTTACACTGACTCAGATTTAATATTGACGTTGATGAAATAACAATGAGCGACAGAATGATTGATTCTTTGAATTTATTGAAAGTCCCAACAAGTCATAACAAGAGAAGGCCAAGGACCCACGCATCTTATTTAAAGCTAGATCATCCACGGTGTATGTAGGACATCCAGCTAGATGTGGGTGACGATGATGATGATGATGATGATGATGATGATGATGATGATGATGATGATGATGATTGCACCTTCACGTTAAATCTAATCGTACTACGTATCAGTGTCTCAAAATGTGCCTTCTTCCAGATGCCGCTTCGACCTGACGGCTTTCATCACTCAACTGGGGATGACGATCGAGGGCACCAGCTGGTTCGTGACGTCCCCCGACCTTTACTCACGTCAGCAAGCGGTCTTGCAAAACCTGCAACCGGAAGCGTCGGCGTGTCTCGGTGTCCCTGATTACTTCAGCCCCTGTCTTGATGGTGCGATTGTCATGTGACCGTGTACTCTTATTTATGTCACATTCTGATGATTGAAATGCTGCATTTGTTGAATTAAGCGCAGCTTATTTGATCGTTTGTTAGATTGCTTTTCGTCTGTTTATATATGTGTGTGGTTTTTTTGTGTTAGTTTGTCTGTTATATGCTGACTGTGTTTTGACGTCTTGAATGTTCATGTTCTCTGAACGCTGTCTACTTTTCACCTCAGCCTTGGTATAAAATAAGTGTGAAGACAATTCATCTTGCTTTTCATTCAAACTGTTCTTAATTCTCTTCTGCGTACGTGTTTGTGCGTGCGTGCGTGTATCTATGTGCATTCAATTCATGTTTTTTTTCCTTCTTTTGGCTCGTGAACGAAATAACATCACAATAAAAACACACTCTCAGAACTTATAGACACATGAAAGTACACATCAATACACACATAACCCAAACCACACATATCCATATACCCGCACCCTCACATACATCGTCGTACATACCTTCGTTTATCCTTTATAATCATAAAAATGGTTAATATCATTGGTAGTAAACTTGATTAAAACTCAAAATAGGATATGTAAAAAAATATTCTTTAAAATCTAATCATACGGTAGGCAATAAACGCTTCTTTCTGTGATATACAGTCGATATCGAACATGCTCTCTCTCTCTCTGTCTTTCTCTCTCTCTCTCTCTCTCTCTCTCTCTCTCTCTCTCTCTCTCTCTCTCTCTCTCTCTCTCTCTCTCTCTCTCTCTCTCTCTCTCTTTCTCTCTCCATCTCTCTCTCTCTCTCTCTCGCTCGCTCTCTCCCTTTCTCTCTCTCTCTCTCTCTCTCTCTCTCTCTCTCTCTCTCTCTCTCTCTCTCTCTCTCTCTCTCTCTCTCTCTGTCAAAAAACACTTAATGTCTGAGTAGTTTAACGCGTTTTGATTTACCACACTTAGTATTACGCCAAAGATATGCTGTGCATTGTATATTCTGAACATATTTTTGTTATACTATTGCTACATGTTCGATTGCTACCAGCTTGTACTTATAATTAATTGCATAGTATGCATTTGATTTTATGAATAACCACATATATATATGCTCTTCATGCCTCATCTTCATCATCATCAACATTATCATCATTATCATTATCATCATCCTCATCATCATCATCACCGGCACGGTTGGCCTAGTGGTAAGGCGTCCGCCCCGTGATCGGGAGGTCGTGGGTTCGAACCCAGAACCGGGTCATACCTAAGACTTTAAAATTGGCAATCTAGTGGCTGCTCCGCCTGGCGTCTGGCATTATGGGGTTAGTGCTAGGACTGGTTGGTCCGGTGTCAGAATAATGTGACTGGGTGAGACATGAAGCCTGTGCTTCGACTTCTGTCTTGTGTGTGGCGCACGTTATATGTCAAAGCAGCACCGCCCTGATATGGCCCTTCGTGGTCGGCTGGGCGTTAAGCAAACAAACAAACAAACAAATCATCATCATCATCATCATCATCTTTATCATCACGTGCTGAAGTTTTCCGACCTCCTTTTGTTGGTAAACTTTTTAACTTTATAGTTTTTAATTTTTCAATTTTAACATTGTGTGTCTGTGCGTCCCAAGGACAGATTGTAAAAAAGGCGTAGCCTTAAATCTGAATCCTTGTTAAATAAAGTTCAATTCAATTCTCTCTCTCTCTCTCTCTCTCTCTCTCTCTCTCTCTCTCTCTCTCTCTCTCTCTCTCTCTCTCTCTCTCTCTCTCTCTCTCTGTCTCCCAATCTCTCTCCCTCTCTCTGTCTCTGTCTCCCAATCTCTCTCCCTCTCTCTGTCTCTGTCTGCCTGTCTCTCTCTCTGTCTCTTTCTCTCTCTCTCTCTCTCTCTCTCTCTCTCTCTCTCTCTCTCTCTCTCTCTCTCTCTCTCTCTCTCTCTCTCTCTCTCTCGCATGCGTATGTGTGTTTCTGTCTATGTGACTGTCTGCCTAATTGTCTGTCTGTCTCTCGGAAAAAGTCACTTGGTGCTGAGTGTGCTCAGCATGCTGAATTTTCGTGACAACCAGCACTTTCTTCATTTAATTTGTAATTATTTATTTAATAATTACTTACATCATGCAATTCTTACTTACACTATAGAATGTCTTGCAGCCGTCAAGCAGGTCATGGCGGACGATAACCGATTCTGGTTCGGCACCGACTACACCATTGCCTGCCCACCATCCTCCTTCAGTGCCAGCTGCAACAACAACGACAGGAATCACACTTCCATCATTACCCGGATGAGAGTGAATGATGACAACAGCACCGTCACCATTAAGCAAGTGTTGAACGTCACCTTTGATGTGCCCGCTGGTGAGTATTGGTGTAGATGTGGTCTTGGACATATACATAGACTTAGACATAGACATGGACATCGGCATAGGCATAGATATGAACATAGATATGGACTTAGACATTGACAAACTGATAGATTTAGACATCGACATAGACATCGACATAGAGATAGACAAAGACATAGACATCTACACAGACATCGACATAGATATGGACATTGACATAGATATAGACATCGACATAGATATGGACATTGACATAGATATAGACATAAAGATAGACATTGACATCGGCATGGACAT
>NW_027126461.1:0-20000 GCF_037325665.1 Littorina saxatilis | reverse complement strand
CGATCGGAAGCGTGGAACATGCTCCGGATTTTGGTTGAAGCTTGTTCGAGGAACAGGGGCTCGTACTCTTCCAGAACGCTGACAATCCTGACAGAGTTAATTCTGGAAATCGTCGATAATTATTACCTCCATACGATTTCTGAAACTTGCTTCATAAACTGAATAAACACTAAAGTTCGTTTTTTGTATAGTTCATTCTCTACAGACAAGTTTTTGTTTTTAATTGTATTCCCTACATACAATCTTTTAATTATTTATTCTGTACAGACTATTTCTTTTTGTATGTTTGTGTAAATGTATTATCTACAGACTTGCTTTTTGTTTTTAATTTAATCTCTACAGACTAGTTATTGTATTAAATGTATTCTCTACAGACAATGTTTTTTTTAAAATGCATCCTCTACAGACTGCCTACAATTACAGAGGACCGAAGAACCCCGTTGACCGAGATCAGCCCTATGTGTTCTTGCTGTACGAGCAGGAAGCTGAGCTCATCCCCGCCAATATCACAAACGCTCTCATCGCTTTTTTGTCTGAGAACAGATTTATCGCTCCCGACAAAATAGTGAACATCGCTTCATTGTCAGGTAGTTTTATTTTTGTGGAGTCTCGCATTGTCGTTGTTTTCGTTCTTGTTTTTGTTTTTGTTGTTGTTGTGGTGGTGGTGGTGAATTCGCTGGTGGTTTCTATTGTCGTTGGTGGTTGTGGTGGTGATGTAGTTGTTGCTGTTGGTTAGGGTGGTGGTCTTTTTGTGTGTTAATTGTTGTGGTTCGGTGTCGTCTTTACGTTTTTGTTGATGGTGGTAGTGTTGTTTGTTGTTCCTTACATTGTTAGTATCAAGGGACGCGGTTGTTGATGGTGGTAGTGTTGTTTGTTGTTCCTTACATTGTTAGTATCAAGGGACGCGGTTGTTGATGGTGGTAGTGTTGTTTGTTGTTGCTTACATTGTTAGTATCAAGGGACGCGGTTGTTGATGGTGGTAGTGTTGTTTGTTGTTCCTTACATTGTTAGTATCAAGGGACGCGGTTGTTGATGGTGGTAGTGTTGTTTGTTGTTGCTTACATTGTTAGTATCAAGGGACGCGGTTGTTGATGGTGGTAGTGTTGTTTGTTGTTCCTTACATTGTTAGTATCAAGGGACGCGGTTGTTGATGGTGGTAGTGTTGTTTGTTGTTCCTTACATTGTTAGTATCAAGGGACGCGGTTGTTGATGGTGGTAGTGTTGTTTGTTGTTCCTTACATTGTTAGTATCAAGGGACGCGGTTGTTGATGGTGGTAGTGTTGTTTGTTGTTCCTTACATTGTTAGTATCAAGGGACGCGGTTGTTGATGGTGGTAGTGTTGTTTGTTGTTCCTTACATTGTTAGTATCAAGGGACGCGGTTGTTGATGGTGGTAGTGTTGTTTGTTGTTGCTTACATTGTTAGTATCAAGGGACGCGGTTGTTGATGGTGGTAGTGTTGTTTGTTGTTCCTTACATTGTTAGTATCAAGGGACGCGGTAGTTGATGGTGGTAGTGTTGTTTGTTGTTGCTTACATTGTTAGTATCAAGGGACGCGGTTGTTGATGGTGGTAGTGTTGTTTGTTGTTCCTTACATTGTTAGTATCAAGGGACGCGGTTGTTGATGGTGGTAGTGTTGTTTGTTGTTCCTTACATTGTTAGTATCAAGGGACGCGGTTGTTGATGGTGGTAGTGTTGTTTGTTGTTCCTTACATTGTTAGTATCAAGGGACGCGGTAGTTGATGGTGGCAGTGTTGTTTGTTGTTCCTTACATTGTTAGTATCAAGGCACGCGGTTGTTGATGGTGGTAGTGTTGTTTGTTGTTCCTTACATTGTTAGTATCAAGGGACGCGGTTGTTGATGGTGGTAGTGTTGTTTGTTGTTCCTTACATTGTTAGTATCAAGGGACGCGGTTGTTGATGGTGGTAGTGTTGTTTGTTGTTCCTTACATTGTTAGTATCAAGGGACGCGATTGTTGATGGTGGTAGTGTTGTTTGTTGTTCCTTACATTGTTAGTATCAAGGGACGCGGTTGTTGATGGTGGTAGTGTTGTTTGTTGTTCCTTACATTGTTAGTATCAAGGGACGCGGTTGTTGATGGTGGTAGTGTTGTTTGTTGTTCCTTACATTGTTAGTATCAAGGGACGCGGTTGTTGATGGTGGTAGTGTTGTTTGTTGTTGCTTACATTGTTAGTATCAAGGGACGCGGTTGTTGATGGTGGTAGTGTTGTTTGTTGTTCCTTACATTGTTAGTATCAAGGGACGCGGTTGTTGATGGTGGTAGTGTTGTTTGTTGTTCCTTACATTGTTAGTATCAAGGGACGCGGTTGTTGATGGTGGTAGTGTTGTTTGTTGTTGCTTACATTGTTAGTATCAAGGGACGCGGTTGTTGATGGTGGTAGTGTTGTTTGTTGTTCCTTACATTGTTAGTATCAAGGGACGCGGTTGTTGATGGTGGTAGTGTTGTTTGTTGTTGCTTACATTGTTAGTATCAAGGGACGCGGTTGTTGATGGTGGTAGTGTTGTTTGTTGTTCCTTACATTGTTAGTATCAAGGGACGCGGTTGTTGATGGTGGTAGTGTTGTTTGTTGTTGCTTACATTGTTAGTATCAAGGGACGCGGTTGTTGATGGTGGTAGTGTTGTTTGTTGTTCCTTACATTGTTAGTATCAAGGGACGCGGTTGTTGATGGTGGTAGTGTTGTTTGTTGTTCCTTACATTGTTAGTATCAAGGGACGCGGTTGTTGATGGTGGTAGTGTTGTTTGTTGTTCCTTACATTGTTAGTATCAAGGGACGCGGTAGTTGATGGTGGTAGTGTTGTTTGTTGTTCCTTACATTGTTAGTATCAAGGGACGCGGTTGTTGATGGTGGTAGTGTTGTTTGTTGTTCCTTACATTGTTAGTATCAAGGGACGCGGTTGTTGATGGTGGTAGTGTTGTTTGTTGTTCCTTACATTGTTAGTATCAAGGGACGCGGTTGTTGATGGTGGTAGTGTTGTTTGTTGTTCCTTACATTGTTAGTATCAAGGGACGCGGTTGTTGATGGTGGTAGTGTTGTTTGTTGTTCCTTACATTGTTAGTATCAAGGGACTCGGTTGTTGATGGTGGTAGTGTTGTTTGTTGTTCCTTACATTGTTAGTATCAAGGGACGCGGTTGTTGATGGTGGTAGTGTTGTTTGTTGTTCCTTACATTGTTAGTATCAAGGGACGCGGTTGTTGATGGTGGTAGTGTTGTTTGTTGTTCCTTACATTGTTAGTATCAAGGGACGCGGTTGTTGATGGTGGTAGTGTTGTTTGTTGTTCCTTACATTGTTAGTATCAAGGGACTCGGTTGTTGATGGTGGTAGTGTTGTTTGTTGTTCCTTACATTGTTAGTATCAAGGGACGCGGTTGTTGATGGTGGTAGTGTTGTTTGTTGTTCCTTACATTGTTAGTATCAAGGGACGCGGTTGTTGATGGTGGTAGTGTTGTTTGTTGTTCCTTACATTGTTAGTATCAAGGGACGCGGTTGTTGATGGTGGTAGTGTTGTTTGTTGTTCCTTACATTGTTAGTATCAAGGGACGCGGTTGTTGATGGTGGTAGTGTTGTTTGTTGTTGCTTACATTGTTAGTATCAAGGGACGCGGTTGTTGATGGTGGTAGTGTTGTTTGTTGTTCCTTACATTGTTAGTATCAAGGGACGCGGTTGTTGATGGTGGTAGTGTTGTTTGTTGTTCCTTACATTGTTAGTATCAAGGGACTCGGTTGTTGATGGTGGTAGTGTTGTTTGTTGTTCCTTACATTGTTAGTATCAAGGGACGCGGTTGTTGATGGTGGTAGTGTTGTTTGTTGTTCCTTACATTGTTAGTATCAAGGGACGCGGTTGTTGATGGTGGTAGTGTTGTTTGTTGTTCCTTACATTGTTAGTATCAAGGGACGCGGTTGTTGATGGTGGTAGTGTTGTTTGTTGTTCCTTACATTGTTAGTATCAAGGCACGCGGTTGTTGATTGTTGGGATTTGGTTGTTTTGTTGTCGTTGCTGCAGGCGCCTATGTCGTCGCTTTTGTTGTTGTTGTTGTTGTTGTTGTTGTTGTTGTTGTTGGGATTTGGTTGTTTTGTTGTCGTTGCTGCAGGCGCCTATGTCGTCGCTTTTGTTGTTGTTGTTGTTGGGATTTGGTTGTTTTGTTGTCGTTGCTGCAGGCGCCTATGTCGTCGCTTTTGTTGTTGTTGTTGTTGTTGTTGTTGTTGTTGTTGTTGTTGTTGTTGTTGTTGTTCATCTTCTCGTTGTTAAAGGCACAGTGCAGCTCACAGCCTTCGTTTTGCGTTTGTGTTGCAGCTGAGTGCATTTACAGTTCAAAAATCCTCCTGTGGTAGTAAAACAAACCCAAAACTACCCAACGACGACATCTGTGAAGCTCGACAGTTTCTTGTTCACGCGAGTGCATAAATTAACCTAGTTATTACGTGGTGTTTGGTCGGAGTTCGATTCAACTGAGTGATTCCGGCATCCATTTTGTTTTAAACAAACTCATGATGACGTCTGACATAGTTTGCTAGTGACGTGTCTTTTCAGTTGTGCATGATGTGTATGTGGTGATCTACCTGATCTAAATTTAGATCCAAAAATAGGCCAAGTCCAGCCGGGTCCGAGTACGAAATTAATTCGTAAAAAAATCGCAGTTCTTGACTCTTTGGGTGCAAGTCAATGAAACTTGGTAGTTCTTCTAACGGATGTCTGCCTGAGGTATGACTAAAAGCCCCAGGGGCTCCGTGCACCTGGATTTGACAAGTTCAGTACCTTTAACGACGACGGGTAAGCTTAGTTTCCAAATTAGAAATCTCATATGTGACCCTCCACCACGAAATGAGTCGCATGTCACCTCGCGCGGTTCTGCGCTGGGCGTAATTTTAGCCCGGGGATTGTCTGGTAACAGTGTGAGGGTCACCTTAGTTACAGGCTTATAACTCAAACAGTTTTCGATCTTTTCTAAAACGGGTTTCACCACTGGATAGAGCATAACAAACTCTTCAGGAAAATGTAAAAATATGAAAATCATGCAAATGTGACATGCGACTCATTTCGTGGTGGAGGGTCACATATGTACGTTTAAGGCAAATGTGGAGAGGTAGGGGTTGATTTTGCTCTGTTCATGTTTTGAATAATTGTGTTTTTTCTCTCAATAGGCCCAGTTGGTGTGAGCGTGTTGACGGTGAAGGCAGACCCGTATTCCACGGAGTACATGAAACAAAACAGAATTGTCAACAACTGCCCCGTGAAGCTGACACCCAGTAAGTTCGTACACCTTAGGCAGTGTTCGTAACTCCACCGTTCATACTGTGGCTCGCGTTCTGGGTCTTTACTAATTCAGCAACCATTTCTGAGAGAGACAAGAGAGAGAGAGAGAGAGAGAGAGAGAGAGAGAGAGAGAGAGAGAGAGAGAGAGAGAGAGAGAGAGAGAGTGAGAGAGAGAGAGAGGAATAGAGATAGAGAGAGAGAGAGAGAGAGAGAGAGAGAGAGAGAGAGAGAGAGAGAGAGAGAGAGAGAGAGAGAGAGACAATGACACAATTGAGAGAGTGAGAGACAGAGACAGAGAGAGAGTTAGGGATAGAGAGAAATGTGGTATTTGTTTCTTTGTATTCTTTGAATTAATGTTGGATGTTTTGTACATAGTATATACAAAATACATTTGGCTTTTTGTCAGAGCGGTTTTTTTCCCATAATGATGTATACGAAGTTTGCATTTTCATATTTCCAGTGTTTGCTGCCTTGCCTTTGTCATACAATGTCAGTGACGTTCGACTGTTGTCGTCAGTGGACGTCACCTTCACGTCACCGGAAATCTCCTTTCGCTCTTGTTGCCATGACGTCACTATTGAGTAAGTGATTTTATGTTAGAATTGGTAACAGGATTTGTATGTGTAAGCCGCAATAAAAATGAACTTACTCTTGGGAATTTTCTTTTTCATACTGTAGCTGTTCTGGAAAACTTAGCGTAAAACAAAAGTGATGCACACAGCTGAGCATTAAAATGCTGAGTTTTCCGCAGTCAACACTGATTGGATGGCTTGGCAGTGACGCATTTATTTGACGCTTTTAGACTTATGACAGAAAAGTCTGACTATATCTTTATTTGAAATTGGGTTCCCTCTTTAGCTCTGGTTCCACGTCGTGCGTTAATTGTATCGATGTTTACGCAAACTTATGTCGGATTACGCGAAACGTGGCACATCTAGGAGACATTCCTTCTGGGACTAAGTAAATTGAGTTGCAGTTCCAGTTCCTTTGAATGATATGTCTGAACGCTGCGCGCAGCGCAGTGAATGTATATTAAGAAACAGCCATTTTCCTACTGCATATGGCAGCTTCGCTATGCAGCAGTGTGTATATTGAGAATAGGCTTAAATATGGCAAAATATATCTCAGAAGCAAATTTCCAAACAGGCAAAACATACGCACACTATGATGCATAAATATGTGGGTATGCCATCAGTGGCGGAAGAGCCCTGTTACGGGAATATGTCTTGATAACATGCTGACAAAAAAGTATGGAACAACGTAACAATGGAGAAGAAAAAGAAACAGTGAGGAATTAATATGATAGGACATCGAGTTGACGTAATATAAAATGACGTCATTGTACAGGTCTAACAGCAGGATGACGAACCCCATGGGCAACGGACGAATCTGGCCAGTGTACACGCGTCACGTGCCCAGTATTGCCTTCACGCCTCTCAGCTTCTTTGATACTTTCTACTACATGAGTAAGTTCATGGTTGTTGGTGTTGACGTGGGGTTTTTTCTGACAGTGTGTGTGTCTATAAAAAAATTGAATTTGATATATGAATGAAGAAAATGTGTCATTTGGTTAATTTAGGGAACATTTAAAGAGTGATCAGATTATTGTCTTTTAAAAACAAAATTGATTGTTGATCAATGTATGAGGGAAAATACATTTTAATTTATTGTTCGAATTTGAGTTAAATGTTATACGTTTTATGGGGTGAAGAAAAAAACAACCGCCAAACTTCAAATTCCAAAGTAATAAAAACAAATGTTCGAAAAAATACGCAAAGATAGAAAGGAGAAACAAATCCATCAAGCGAGATGGAGAGTAAATTGGGCTTGCATTCGGAGTTTAGTGTCCTGATGATAATGAAAACGCAAAGTATTAATGTTGCTGATGAATTTGTGTCGCCAGAAAACCACTACACTCTTCTCCTGCTGGACGTGACGGACGACCTTGCCATGACCTCTGACCCGGACACCCTTGTCCACTGGCAGGTGGTCAACATCCGCCAGGGGGACCTGACTTACGGGGACACCACTCTGCCCTACAAAGCTCCGCTGCCTCTTACGGACCGTACACTGATGTTCTTGTTGCTGCAGCAGTCGATGGGGGTCAACGTGTCCGACTTGGCCAAGTTTACCGGCGACTCTTGTCCTCAGCACTTGCTACACAGGTGGGGGGGGGGGGGGGTTGAACTTTCTTTCTTTCTTTCTTTATTTGGTGTTTTACGTCGTTTTCAACCACGAAGGTTATACCGCGACGGGGAAAGGGGGAGATGGGATAGAGCCACTTGTCAATTGTTTCTTGTTCACAAAAGCACTAATAAAAAATTTGCTCCAGGGACTTGCAACGTAGTACAATATATTACCTTACTGGGAGAATGCAAGTTTCCAGTACAAAGGACTTAACATTTCTTACATACTGCTTGACTAAAAATCTGTACAAAAATTGACTATAATATACAAGAAACACTTAACAAGGGTAAAAGGAGAAACAGAATCCGTTAGTCGAGTCGCCTCTTACGACATGCTGGGGAGCATCGGGTGAATTCTTCCCCCTAACCCGCGGGGGGTAGGGTTTGAACTATTGTCACGCCATTTGTGAATTGTCTATAAGTTGTAATATGGGCTGAGTTGCAGACACGAAACCAGCCGCGGCGTCGAAGTGGTTGAAATTGAGATTTGTTTTGCTGTCAACTAATGATATAGCCCGCGGCTGGCTCCCACCCTCCTAGCGTCGTTTGGTGCGCCTCAGCCCCGGGTAGCGCTCCACTGTGTGGGAGCTCGAATGTCCACAAGAGTTACCTTACAGAATTTGACCATATGTCTCGCATTATCTTATCTTCCTTATTTTATTTTATTTTGCTGTGAAAAACAGCCAGGTGCAACTTACACTGACTCAGCTTTAACAATGTTTAGTTGTTGAACACATAACAACGATAGACAGAGTAGTGGAATGATTGATTTTTGAACATTGAAAGCCACTACAAGAGGAGATCTAACCAAGACCCTCGATGTCTAACGGACGAAACGCTCTACATAAAAAAAAGGAAACACAAATTGCTAGCTAGTGTTTGTTTGTTTGCTTAACGCCCAGCCGACCACGAAGGGCCATATCAGGGCGGTGCTGCTTTGACATATAACGTGCGCCACACACAAGACAGAAGTCGCAGCACAGGCTTCATGTCTCACCCAGTCACATTATTCTGACACCGGACCAACCAGTCCTAGCACTAACCCCATAATGCCAGACGCCAGGCGGAGCAGCCACTAGATTGCCAATTTGAAAGTCTTAGGTATGACCCGGCCGGGGTTCGAACCCACGACCTTCCGATCACGATGCGGACGCCTTACCACAAGGCTAACCGTTCCGGTGCTAGCTAGTGTAATTTGGATTATTTCTAAAACATGTTACATTGTATTGAAAACTCCATTGCTCAATGATTTCGTCAATCGTACAGTCAGAAAGGCCTTATTACACTAAGTCAGTTACTCACCCAAGGTATACTAAGGATGCACAGCTAGATGATGACGACGACGATGATGACGATGATAATCATGGTGCTGACGTCTGCACCTTCACGTTACATTTACACGTAGTATCCCTGTCTCACAATGTTCTTTCTTCCAGATGTCACTTCAACCTGACGGCGTTCATCACACAACTCGGGATGAAGATCGAGGGCGCCAGCTGGTTCGTGACGTCCCCCGACCTGTACTCACGTCAGCAAGCGGTCTTGGAAAACCTGCAACCGGAAGCGTCGGCGTGTCTCGGTGTCCCAGAATACTCCAGCCCCTGTCAGACCGCTGCAGACACGTGCTCCAATGGCGTAGAGATGACAAAGCGAGTGTCGGTCATGACATTGTGGCAATGTGGGCTTGTTCTGGCTTTCATGGCGAGAGTATAATTTTTCTGGAAGTCTCCGCGTATGTTAAGATTAGGATCAAAACCATGATCTAGAATTCTGTTACTTGGGTTACTGACTACAACGTTGTACCAAGTTTGTGAATGGTGCACGTCATTTTAATTTTGAAGATTAGTTGTTATAAAAAATAGAATTCTTGTGAAATTGTCTTTTTCTTGAGCAGAACGAGGGTATATGGCCTTTGCTTTCCTTTCTCGCATTAAACTTAAGAATAGTTGAGGGCCCCAAAGGGTTTAAAATCGTGATCGTGATTGGCGTTTTTTGACCTTTCTGTGACCGTGATTGCCGAAATTTCCATTTCTGTGATCGTGATGGGACTTTGCCCGTGATTCGTGATGACAAAAAAATCAAGTCTCGTGATCGTGATCGTCATTTGTTTTCGTGATCGTGATGGGCTAATGCAAAGCATTTTATTTTCAACGTACATTTTTCACAGCTGTATCACTTTATGATCCTTTATTCGTCAAGGTGTTTGTGATCGTGAAAACAAAAATCAATGTAACTGTGATCGTGAAAGCTAAAATTTCCTTTCCCGTGATCGTGATGATACCCCCCCCCCCTTTGGGGCGCTCATAGTTAGCATTTCGGTTTAATAACCATCATCGATATTACACTCGTTGACTGACTTCGTGGGGGGGAGAATAGAGTGCGTGTATTTTTGACAGATGGGAGAGACGAATTTCTAATTTGTTTTATGATCTGTCAAAATAGAATTACATGCAAACGGAAGAAATATTTTGAGAAATAGTTTTGTCGTAACTGTAATGTTGTTAAGTTTCAGAAATTAATGAACTCCAAAGTAGATGTCAGATTGATGCGACTAGCTCAAATATCCTTGTTTAATACATTTCAGATTCACACTGTTCTTTTGAGTGTATTCCGTTAATGTTGGATGTATAGATAGTTTGCATCATGATTGTATTTATGTCTTACTCCTTATCTGCCACACAGAACAATTGACATGTGCACCTTCTCTCCCCTGCACGTTCTTCTGTTTTTGACGAACCCTCTACTATTTGGTTTGATATTTTCCTCTCCTTTTATCTTTTTGTTAACTGCTTTTTGGTATACTTTCCTTTTCCTAAATGTTTTCGCGAAGAAGCCTCTATAACCCATATTTGACATTAGATGTGTGCTTTGTTTTAGTGAGTTGACTATGAATGTAGATGTAAATGCTTGTATAACTGTGTTTTAATTTTAAATGTGTCAAGCGCAAAGAGCATAATTGTAAAGTTATGATGTTGCGCTATATAAATGCTCATTTATTATTATTATTATTATTATGTCTTTTGTTTTTTAACATTGTTTGTCCTACCAGAGATTTTATATGTGTGTTAGATTTGCATATTTTGCAATTGATATAAACAAAAAATAATGTCTCCTTTGTGTCTGTCGTTCCCGTTTTGTGCTCTGTGCGCGCGCGCGCGCGTGTGTGTGTGTGTGTGTGTGTGTGTGTGTGTTTGTGTGTGTGTTTGTGTGTGTGTTGTGTGTGTGTGTGTGTGTGTTTGTGTGTGTGTGTGTGTCTGTGTCTGTGTATGTGTGTGTGTGTGTGTGTGTGTGTGTGTGTGTGTGTGTTCTCTGTTTGTTGTATTTGTTTTGATTGCTGCTGTATTTTGAAGTATTAGTATTTGGAAAGTTCTTTCGTATCCCGCAATGCGAAGTTAAGGATGATTAATTCAGCACGTGTTCTAAATCTCTACTTATTTGTTCTTTATCATACATTCGTTGCTGAGTTGTCTTTCTTTTCTTTCTTTATTTGGTGTTTAACGTCGTTTTCAACCACGAAGGTTATATCGCGACGGGTGCTGAGTTGTCATGTGTGAGCATACAAATAACATTGTAACAAGATGACAATGAAAATGTACTCTCCAAAAACAAACAGCAACACGGAACAATCAAAAACAAACAGCAACACGGAACAATCAAAAACAAACAGCAACACGGAACAATCAAAAACAAACAGCAACACGGAACAACCAAACACAAACAGCAACACAGAACAATCAAAAACAAACAGCAACACAGAACAATCAAAAACAAACAGCAACACAGAACAATCAAACACAAACAGCAACACGGAACAACCAAAAACAAACAGCAACACGGAACAATCAAAAACAAACAGCAACACGGAACAATCAAAAACAAACAGCAACACGGAACAATCAAAAACAAACAGCAACACGGAACAATCAAAAACAAACAGCAACACGGAACAATCAAAAACAAACAGCAACACGGAACAATCAAAAACAAACAGCAACACGGAACAATCAAAAACGGAACGGTTTCGAGGATCAAATCGTCATCAGCAAACAAATAGAATAAAACAAGAGACCACACAGAGAGCAGGGCCGGGCCAAGTTCGTTTGAGGGGGGGGGGGGGGGGGGGGGGGGGGGGTTCCAACTGAAGGCAGGGGTCCAAAGTCCACTTTATTTTTTCTCTGATAGGTACATTGGATGGCCAGGGGGGGGGGGGGGGGGGGGGGGGGGGGTTCCGGAACCCCAGGAACCCCCCCCCCCCCCCCCCAGATCCGGCCCTGGCGAGAGAAAGAAACAGAGAGAAAGAGATAGAGAGAGAGAATGAAAAAAGTCAGTACCAAAGAGGGCAGACAGTACCTAACGTTCAAATAAACAGAAACAAAGTCTAAGGAACAGATACAAATGTGTTTAATCCAACTAGTCTGTCTGTGCCCATATAAAGCGGTCCACCAACGAAGCGTGAATACCAACTATCATCTGGGGGTGGGGGTCTGAAGCTCTTAATTGCTTCAAACATGTGTTTGCAACGGACCCCATAGCTAGTTGCTAGTACTGGTCTGAAGTAAAATGAGCATAGGGTGAGGCAAAATATGCAATATTTCCCACAGCCGCCCAGCCTCAGCGCTAGCCAGCTCATTGGTTTGAACTTATGTGACGGTATAGTAGCGTGGGAAGGGTTGATAGCAAACAGCACAATAATAATATTATGCCTGATTCACCAGTGTTTTAGTTGCAGTTAAACTGAAAATCACATTCATCTATGCAATTGATATTTGTTTGAATGCTTTATTAAAATGTGTTGTCGTCATGATCTGGCAGTACGTTTTCCCCCAGTTTGTGCGCGAGAGAAAGAGAGGCGCATGAACAAGGAAACAGACGGGGGGAAAATCGGCACGATGGTGTATGAACAACAACACAAATCATTGTTAAATGAACAAGGAAATACAATATCGTCACGCTCATAAGATAATTGCCTATGTCATTTTTGGATGTGTTGAGGAAAACACTAAAAACTTTCTTTGGTTTCTGAACAATCTGCCTATCTATATTATAACTAGATGAATACCCGCTTCGCCGGGTACGGCTGCGCCGGGAAGAAGTCTATCCAAATACCCGGCTGCGCCGGCGCACCGCACGGAGGAAGGGAGATAATCGCGGCTGAAAACACTGGAGAAGATAAGGAAGAGTTACTGGTAGTGGATCCAGAAAAAAAAATTGGTTCAGCGCTGCGCGCTGAGAGCACGTGTTGAAATATCTCATCGACCAGGTTGTGTCCCGGGTGTCCCTGAATATGCCCACCAAATTTGAAACAGATCCATCGAGAACCTTTGCCGCGCATCGCGGACAAACACACAGACACACAGACACAAGTCGTATATATATATATATATTATATAGATACGCAACCGTTTTGGGGCCTTGCATCGCTATCTCCTCCCAAACCCGGCCGATTTGGGCCCCGATCTCTGGGGTATCTAGAAACATTTTGCGGCGCACACGATGCGCCCGGTTAGACTAGCCGATTCCGAAGCCAAATGGCTTTTTCTGGCATTCTGGTGCGACATTTTCTAACAGACGACGCAACCGGAAGGCCTCCCCATTGGCTGTTAAACGAACCGGGTCTCCCATTGGCTCAGACCGAATAAGCTTATCGGAACGTCACTTCCGTCCGCACCGAGCAGTTGAAAGCGAGACGTTTGGTTCAGGCATCGACAAGCTCGACAGGTAAGTCAGTCTCCTTCTTAAAGTGTTCCGAAACCATTCTGCCACAGGGTTTATTCCAGTCTTTATTCGAAGAACCACGCCAGGGTCTTTCAACGCTGCATCATTCTAATCTATAGCTAAAGAGATGGAGAATGTTTTCACCACGTGTCTCACCCGACATTGTGATTTTGCCATTCTCTTTCGCATACGCCACACATGAGGAAGGGGGGTGGGGGGGGGGGGGGGGGGGGGATGGGAATTAGAGATGGAGAATTTGTTTGCTACACCACGTGTCTTAGCCGACATTTTGATTTTGCTATGCTCTTTCAACAAACTTCACCATTTTCAATTACTTTGGGTGATTGCAAGTGCCGGTGTCACGATTTCATCTTTCGCTTGTGTACATATTTCCCCATCGACATATAGGGGAGACCGGGGCTAGTCCGCCCCCGGGTTACATCCGTCTTTGTCTGTTTATTCTTACGTTTGCCACCTTTTAGTCATTCACACCATGTGGGAGTGGTGTCCCTTCTTCCCGCCATATCCTGCAGAAGTTCAGAGGTTGCGCGCCCATATATCGTGAGTACAGATCACAAAAAGTGGTTTTTTTCATATTTGTAACATGAATGCATAGGAGTTGACTTAGGTTTTGATGCATTACCTCTGAGAACAAATACTTAGTCTTGGTGTCGAGTGAAAGTGCGTTAATTAAGGTCGAGTTCTGACGAAAGTTTTGCTTCTTCCTTCCCATGCTGTGCTCGTTATCTGGCATTAGAGTTGCCTGCCCGTGCAGGAGCAAGTCCGCCTATTTGTCATGGGACATGTTCGCCGTAAGCAGTATGTACAACTTGTACTACGTTGCAAGCCCCTGGAGCAAATTTTTGATTAGTGCTTTTGTGAACAAGAAACAATTGACAAGTGGCTCTATCCCATCTCCCCCCTTTCCCCGTCGCGATATGACCTTCGTGGTTGAAAACGACGCAAAACACCAAATAAAGAAAGAAAGTATGTACAACAAATGTTCATGCGCACATAAAAACTGTCTGCACATTGATATCAGCTACACATTTGTCTTGATGTAAAATAAAAAAATCAGTCTTCAAGTTCATCAAACTCGCCAGTTATGCTACCAAAAGCATAAAAGTAGCATAAAAGTAGGCGGACTAGCCCCGGTCTCCCCTAACGTAATTTTGTGTTACATTCTTTCGTATTTTGTCATTGGCATTTTTGAACCTAAATATTAAAGGTTAGGGAATTAAAAAAGCTTTCCCACTAAAGCTTGCCCACTACTAGTCTTGTACCTACTATGGGATGAGAGCGGCGGACTTGCCCCATCATGTAGGCGGACTTACCCCGACTTGGGGCAAGTTCGCCTACGTTAGGGTAGGTCTACTTAAAGCAGTATGTACAACAAATGTTCATGCGCACATAAAAACTGTCTGCACAT
Organism: Littorina saxatilis; assembly: GCF_037325665.1. Classification (NCBI taxonomy): domain Eukaryota; kingdom Metazoa; phylum Mollusca; class Gastropoda; order Littorinimorpha; family Littorinidae; genus Littorina; species Littorina saxatilis. The sequence goes on along the minus strand of NW_027126461.1, from coordinate 5,399 downwards.
TGATATCAGCTACACATTTGTCTTGATGTAAAATAAAAAATCAGTCTTCTAGTTCATCAAACTCGCCAGTTATGCTACCAAAAGCATAAAAGTAGGCGGTCTAGCCCCGGTCTTCCCTACTCAAGACTGAAATGTTGTTTCCTGGTAAAATTAAGAAGTGAAATTATTCATGGACGAAAAGCATGTCAGTTTCTTGCATGTAAAGAAAATTGGGGGTAAAATTTAATAGATTTCACCCCTAAAATCGAATTCTTGGAAAACGTGTACTGAGGGGTTACGTCCCTTGAGTAAGAAGAAAAACATTTTAGGATGAATCAAATTTCTAAGTTAAATAAAACAAATTGGTTGGACAAATTTGGCCCCATGAATGTACGGTACACAAGGTCGCTCATCAGTACTATCGAAGGGTGTTTTTTTGTTCAGTATAGAGTTTATGCCAGATCAACGAGGCCGAGAAGCGAAATATCAACACGGCGAAAGATGAAAACGTCACACCGGTTCCTTGACAGGTAAATCCCGGTAAATCCCAATTAATTGACGGATGATTGTGCTCCAAACTTCAGCATTTTTTAAAATTAATTTGGGTCATAGCAAATGCAGGTTCTACAAATTTCAGCATTTTTAATTTATTTGGGTGATTGCAAGTGCACGTTCTACAAATATAGAGACTTAAATGCCTCTGAATTATGAGCTATGAATTTAACACGCTAAAGTTCAACTTTACCCATACACCTGTGTACAATCTATATATTGTTTTTCTTCATTTTCTTCACATAGGGGGACGTCATTCTCTTCCGCAGATAAGGCGACAGATAGGGGGACATCACTCTCTTTTCCGTTGCTGTTAGTGTTCAGGCATCGACAACTTTGTCCACTCTTGACAGGTAAATCCCGGTAAATCCCAATTAATTGACGGATGATTGTGCTCCAGACTTCGGCATTTTTAATTAATTTGGGTGATAGCAAATGCAGGTTCTACAAATTTCAGCATTTTTAAAAATTATTTGGGTGGTTGCAAGTGCACGTTCTACACATTTGGAGACTTTAATGCCTCTGAATTATGAGCTATGAATTTAACACGCGAAAGTTAAAATTTACCCATACACTGGGCGGGGATGTAACTCAGTCGGTAGCGCGCTGGATTTGTATCCAGTTGGCCGCTATCAGCGTGAGTTCATCCCCACGTTCGGCGAGAGATTTATTTCTCAGAGTCAACTTTGTGTGCAGACTCTCCTCGATGTCTGAACACCCTCGTGTGTACACGCAAGCACAAGACCAAGTGCGCACGAAAAAGATCCTGTAATCCATGTCAGAGTTCGGTGGGTTATAGAAACACGAAAATACCCAGCATGCTTCCTCCGAAAACGGCGTATGGCTGCCTAAATGGCGGGGTAAAAAACGGTCATACACGTAAAATTCCACTCGTGCAACAAACACGAGTGTACGTGGGAGTTTCAGCCCACGAACGCAGAAGAAGAAGAAAAAGACCTAGCTCCCACACGCAAGGACCGGTATCTGAGCTGGGGGACGTCACTACACCTTAGCGGGGTCGTTAATTGAGCCCGAAGTCGACTTCGCGAAGTCTTTTTACCCAAAACTCAGTGCTAAAGCTCCGTGCGGCAGCTTCGCGAGTGTATAGTTCGCGTAGTCGACTTCGTCCAATTAGGGATAGGCTCAAGGAACTGTTGAGTCACTTATCCCTGAAGTCGACTTCGGGCTGAACTAAGGACGGTCTGTACAAACTGGTGAGTCACTAGTCCCTGAAATATTGGTGACGGCACTCAATCTCCTGTCCCCGAGACTGGCGTTCTCATTGCTCCAGTTGAACATGGTGGAGATGAGTGTGAGAGTGCCTTCCGGTTTGGGTAGCTCATCGTTCGTGTCCGCTCCCTCGTCATGCGATAAGTTGTCAAGAGCGTCTGACATCCGGTGCTTGTTACCCATCATCGCTGCCTTTGTATTGACTTCTCTCAGCATCTGCCAAGAAGATGAACATTGAAATCATTGTTATCATTGACAACCTACGTTAGTTTCTTAGTTTGTCAACCTTTTTTCTGCCGTCTCAGGCCTGAAAGTGGCGAGTATTTTACTCGCCATGGCGACAAAAAAAACATTGGTTTCTTTATGCATTGTCTTCGTCTTCATTCAAGGTGTTCAGAGAGGTAAACACAGAGGCACAGATAGCGAGGAGCTCACATCAAAAGGCATAGCAGACATGTGTAATGTCCATTAATGTCGCAGGTAGAAACAGAGGCAAACACAATGACTGACAAACGTCGGAGGTCAGTGCAAACACTGATTGCAATTTCCATTATTGTCTTATCCATCTCAGGTGTTCAGAGCGGTAAACATAGACGCCAAGGAGGTGATAAACAAACGCCGGATGTCAATACAAATATTGATTTCAATTTCAATTTTCCTCGTCATTATACCAGCTAGGTGTTTAGAGGTTGGGGTGGGGTTGGGAGGGGGGGTGGGGGTAGGGAGGAACAGAGGCACAGCCGATGGATAACCGACGTTCGGAAGAAAACATTAAACTTCTGTGTGAATCATCTCCATCCTTATTCTCACCCATAGCAGTTGGAAGCAAACATTCGATGTCAATGAAAACAGAGTCGCTCATTTCGAGTGTCTTCTGTTTTTATTTGAGATCTTCACAGACGTACAACATGCACGAAGCAACATCGGATGTTAATAAGAACATTGATTTTAATGTTCGTTATCCTCGTCCGTATGCCAGATGTTCAGATAGGTTAAGACGGCAGCGCTGAAAGTCCACAAAATGGGGCACTAGCCTTTGGCTAGTACTTCTCATTATTTACTAGCCAGAGAGCAAATTGTAGTCTTTTTACTCGCCAAACCAACCATTTGTTTCAGCAATTTTACTCGCATTTGGCGAGTGGTTGTCTGTCTACCTGCCTGAAACGTGGTATAACAATGAAGATGAAGACAATGAGCTAAGAAAAATCGATGTTTTCATTGACAATAATTATGTTTTTCCTTTCAGTGCCTCTGTGTCTGTCTACCTGCCTGAAACGTTGCATAACAATGAAGATGAAGATAATGAATTCAGAAATCGATCTTTTCATTGAAATATGTATGTTTGCCCCCTCCAGTGCCTATGCCAGTCCACCTATCTGAAACGAGGTATAACAATGAAGATGAAGATAATGAATTCAGAAATCGATCTTTTCATTGAAATATGTATGTTTGCCCCCTCCAGTGCCTATGCCAGTCTACCTATCTGAAACGAGGTATAACAATGAAGATAAAGATAATGAACTCAGAAATCATTGTTTTTGATGCTATCTGATGTTTGATCCCCAACTCCTGGGCCTGTGTCTCTACTGTTCCTCGGACACATTACTCATGGTCTTCTTCTTGTCGTTCGCCAATTCTAAACTTGGAGTCCAGCTCTGGTAATGAAGCTGGTGGTCTTATGAAGAGCCTCCACAGGTCCATGCAGCTTCTCATGAAGGGGCACCGGCCTGGTCCAGATCTCTCTCCTCAGGGGCTGGAGATTCCTGCAGTCTTGCAGGATGTGGGCTGCATCCTGCTCTGCGTCTCCACAGGGACACATGGGGGAGGGCACGGCTTGCAGTTTTTTGTGCAGGTGTTGTTGCATCCTGTTGTGCCCTCAGTGTTCTCAGGCGGAAAATGACGACCTGTTCAGGTCTTGACAGTTGGTGGTAGCTGTCGTGCGTTGGGGGGGGGGGGGGGATGGGGGTAAGCAGAGACTTTATGATGGTTTTCATCTCTGTGGAGCTCACTGGGTTTTCTTCTTGTTCGTCCTCCGCACCCAGTTTGGCCATTTTATCCGCTTGTTCGTTCCCCTCTATCCCGCAGTGTGAGGGGACCCACTGCAATACAGTCTTCAGACACTTGATGTTATGAAGTGTCGTTGTAAGCTGAGGCAGTTTGTTGTTGTTGACTGCTTGCAGCACAGACAAGGCATCAGTCAGGAAGACAACTTGGGTGTCGGGATTGACCTTGCTGCTGATGGTATTGGCTGCGTCTATAAGCGCTTCATGGTGACGACAACGAAGGCAATGCTTACTATACCTTTCAAGTTTTCAATACCATCCTCTATGAACACCTGAAATTAAGATGAGAATTAGGATGAAAAATATCACTTACTGGACTTTGCAATTACCTGACTGGAGACATTGCACTGTAGCTATGATCACCTGCAATTGAGTTGAAGATGAGGATGACAAATATCACTTTCTGGACCTTGCTATTACCTGGGTGGTGACCTTTTGTAGCTATGAACACCTGAAATTGAGTTGAGAATGTGGATGAAAAATATAACTCTTGTCTCTGCCTCACCTGGGTGATGACCCTGTGTAGATCAATATGCTTGCCCCCTCTCTGTCTTACCTGGGTGGTGACCCTGTGTAGATCAATATGCTTGCCCCCTCTCTGTCTTATCTGGGTGGTGACCCTGTGTAGATCAAAATGCTTGCCCCCTCTCTGTCTTACCTGGCTGGTGACCTCGTGTAGATCCTTAAGCTTGCCCAGTCTCTGTCGGTTGGTGCGGATCTTGGTGATGAACACCGCCAATGTCAACATCTGGACTACCAGGGAGACACAGCTTATCATGATACCTCTCATCTTCAGCTGCAACAAGAAAAGCAAATGCTTGCACACGACTCGCCTTCGTTACCCATGCCCCTCTCTGAACCACCTGACCCCTTAGAGGACGCCCTCACTACCTATGACCCCACCCCCCCCCCCCCAAAAAAGAAAAAAAAAGCTGTTTCAGCTTCATAAAACACTGTTAAAGAGAACTCCTTAAGTGACCTGTTTCAATCCATTTACTTATTCAACCCTAAGAATATTTTACATATTTAAACTGGCACAACCCACAACCTCGATCCCACTACCATCACTAGCCTGACATACTTATCAACATCCACCACATTTTTGAAAAGAATATCCTTTTTTTTTTTTTAACAAGAATCATAATTATTACAAATTTTCTTGATCAAAAAGAGTCTTGGCTAGCCCAGACAAAATATGTAATACTCAGACACTTGGGTGACCTCATTTCTGACACTGCTAAATGGTAGAATGGTGTTTTTATTGATATGCAGCTTGACACTATTACTTTCATATTCAACTGCAAAAGGACACAACGACGTTTTATTGATATACAGCTCTTCATAATACGCCTCTCATATTCTGCCGGAAAAGTGTTTTATTGATGAAGCGTAAGGTAACCAGAACGTTTTATTTATAACTGGTCATACAACTACAACTATTTTGTTACAGTATTTTAATTGATGGAAGGCGAGATAACGAGGAGAACAATTTATGTTATACAAGGCTCTCTCTCTCTCTCTCTCTCTCTCTCTCTCTCTCTCTCTCTCTCTCTCTCTCTCTCTCTCTCTCTCTCT
>NW_027126460.1:60620-89679 GCF_037325665.1 Littorina saxatilis | reverse complement strand
CTCAGGAATGGTTTTGGCTTTAAAGACCAACATTATATAAATGGTTGTATTGGGTACAAAGTATCATTTAGTTATGTAAACATGAGGATTTAATCGATGATTTTGATGTTAGCAAAACTTTTTGGTTTTTTTATTTTGGTTTAAAAATGCACATGTTCCTCACGGCAAGGTCTCTGTCTCTGTCTCTGTCTCTCTCTGTCTCTCTCTCTGTCTCTCACTCTGTCTCTGTCTCTGTCTCTCTCTCTCTCTCTCTCTTCTTGATCAATACTAAAAAAAATTTTAAAAACATTCACATACAAGACCTTTTTGTTGTTGTTGTTTTAGTCTGGATGTTTGGAACTGTGAACTTGCTACTAAACTTCAATTGCGTTTTTATAAAATTGTTTTCAAACTAAAAAAATCAACTCCAAATGCTATGATATTTGGTGAACTTGGAAGATATCCACTAGATGTTAATATGAAATGTAGAATGCTTTGCTATTGGTATAAACTGATTAGTCCTATTCATAAAAAATAAATTTTCAAGTATTGTGTATTGCTTTACTTATAAATTGTATATCAACAAGATGATTGAATCTAATTATTTATGTTTTATTGAAAAAACCTTAAATGAAATTGGTCTCTCTGGCCTTTGGACTTTTCAAGAAAATGTTCAATACTCAAGCGCATGGTTTAAACAGAAAGTATAAAGAAGCTTGTATGACCAGTATATCCATAAATGGTTTACAGAAATTGGAACAAAAAATATGTTTTGAAATTATCGAATGTTTAAAGATATTTTTGCATGTGAAGACTATGTCACACACCTGCCATATCAGCAATGTGTTTCAATGATGAAGTTTAGAACACTAAACAACAATTTACCATAAGTTTTAAACTTGTTGTGCTCCTTCTTAATGATGTTGTTATATTATCATGTGTCTGTTTACGAATAAAATACTGTTTAAAGGAATTTGCCTGTACAGAAAGAACGTTATCTTAACATCCCGAGGTCAGAAAGAACTTGCACCAAATGTGTATCACAAGACATAGGTGATGAATTCCATTATTTATTTGTCTGTGATTTTTTCAAAGAAGAAAGAGCTGAGTTGTTACCACCTTATTATTGGAAAAAACCTAATGCACTTAAATTTAAAAAGTTGTTTGCTACTAAAAAAAAGAAATTGCTAAAGAATATTTTGGACTTTATTAATATAATTTGTAACAGTTTTTCATAGCTTTTTTTTTAATGTTTAATTTTTAAATTTTTTATTTATTATATTAGCATATATCATGACTGTATTGATTGTATGTATTGTTCAAAATGCCCCCATGGGTTATGGACTAATAAAACTTGAACTTGAACTTGGAACACTTGCAGGCGAGTTGATTTGATAAATAAACCATATACAAGCAGAAATGAAACTACAGCAAGTGTATCAAGGATATAACCAACACATACACACAAACAATCTTACCTCTGAGTAAACGATCAGATGTTCAGGTTGGTTGGTTTGTTGGCTGGTTGGTTGGTTTGTTGGCCGGTTGGTTGGTTGGTTGGCTAGTTGGTTGGTTTGTTGGCTGGTTGGTTGGTTTGTTGGCTAGTTTGTTGGCTGGTTGGTTGGTTTGTTGGCTGGTTGGTTGGTTTGTTGGCTGGTTGGTTGGCTGGTTGGCTGTTTGGCTGGTTTGTTGGCTGGTTGGTTGGTTTGTTGGCTGGTTGGTTGGTTTGTTGGCTGGTTGGTTGGTTTGTTGGCTGGTTGGTGTTCACAGTTATGCAAGGACACACACAATATAATTACTCTCTGGCTTCTGAATGTGCCGGGGAGGGACTGGTTTGGTAATTCCACGGATACTCGAGTAAGCAGAAGAACACCAAGTCAAATCATACAGAGGAACTCCAAGTTATATCATGCAGAAGAACAGCAAGTCTTTTCACGCAGAAGAACACAGAGTCATTTCATGCAGAAGAACACCAAGTTATATCATGCAGAAGAGCAGCAAGTCATTTCATGCAGAAGAACGCCAAGTTATATCATGCAGAAGAACGCCAAGTTATATCATGCAGAAGAACGCCAAGTTATATCATGCAGAAGAACGCCAAGTTATATCATGCAGAAGAACGCCAAGTTATATCATGCAGAAGAACGCCAAGTTATATCATGCAGAAGAACGCCAAGTTATATCATGCAGAAGAGCAGCAAGTCATTTCATGCAGAAGAACGCCAAGTTATATCATGCAGAAGAACGCCAAGTTATATCATGCAGAAGAACAGCAAGTCATATCATGCAGAACGCCAAGTTATATCATGCAGAAGAACGCCAAGTTATATCATGCAGAAGAACGCCAAGTTATATCATGCAGAAGAACACCAAGTTATATCATGCAGAAGAACACCAAGTTATATCATGCAGAAGAACACCAAGTTATATCATGCAGAAGAACACCAAGTTATATCATGCAGAAGAACACCAAGTTATATCATGCAGAAGAGCAGCAAGTTATATCATGCAGAAGAACACCAAGTTATATCATGCAGAAGAACACCAAGTTATATCATGCAGAAGAACACAGAGTCAAAAACAATCTCAGTGTTTGTCATCAGTGTAGAAGTAAGTAACCTGAAGCCTCGAGTAAATTTGGCGAATTATGCTTCACGGATCTTCGGAACTGATTTGTTGGCAAAAAGACTGTGTCGACTTTGGGCTGAACTAAAGACCGTCAGTAAGGAATGTTCAGAACTGTATGTGTGCACAAGTCAACAGTGACGGCGCCCTGAGAAACCCAGACTTTTAACTGACATTCAAACAACACGCAGTGATAAATAGACAGTGACACACAGCCAGCACACTCTGGCCACGCCCCTCCAGTCAGTCACGTGGTCTTGACGCGCTCATAGAGACTCGCTATGAACTTTGGGACGGGACAGTTCGAGTCATAACGCGCTGTCAGTGAGATTTTGGTCGTATGTGTCATTATGGGGGCGAGGACGCCCCCATTCTATACGGATAGTTTCGAGGTTGACCATGGGCAGCGCCATTTTGTTGTGAAATACGTCATCAGTTTGTGTACACAGGAAGTTGTGACATCCGTCACCCTATGGGAGGGGTGACGTCAAAATTGTTCATCTGTAGAAAGTTGTGAAATCCGTCACCCTATGGGAGGGGTGACGTCAAAATTGGTCATCACAGAGTTTGTGTAACACAGGAAGTTGTGAAATACGTCACCCTATGGGAGGGGTGACGTCAAAATTGTTCAACAAAAACATGATATGTCGCTTTGTGCAGGGTCAACTGCAACAAACTCAAACCGAGCCATTCATACCTAGCTGTATTTGAGTGACTTATATACCCGACATTTTTATTTCTTATTTTTAGCACAGGTGTAGGAAAAATCATGAACCAAAATGTTATTTATTTTCTAATTTAACATTTTTTTTACAAATATGACCATGGTCTTTTAAACATACAGTGACATTAAACATTGTTATGTTAAAAAAAAGAAAAAAGAAAAAAAGCTTTTGTGCACAAATCAGAAAATACATTGTACATTTTACCTACAGGCCAAACCGTGAGTGTCTGTGGCAAAGCCCGACCCAGGAAATTGCACTGATCTAAATTGTCAAGAACAGGCGCTTGCATTTGGATGTGTCCAATGATAGTAGGTTTGGTTGTGATCAATCAGAATAATGTAGGAATAAAAATGTATGACAGTTTAGTATGATGACATGTAATTCACATATGCTGAAATATGATATTATACATCATGTAATATTATTATGGCTGTTGCCATGACCATGAAACCCAACAAAGGTTTAATGTAATGTAATTCAAAATACCAAAACCGAGCACCTATTAATCTCGTCTTTGCGCGTGAAGATTGAGGCCGTCTGCCAGTAGCGGTTAGGTCATACAGTGGAACCCCTCTCTAGCGACCTTTAAAATGTTGACAAAAATCGGTCCTTGTGGAGGGGGGTCCTTACAGAGGGAGGGGGGCGGAGTCAGGGGGCCACAAAGAAAGTCAGATTTAAAAAAAAAAGAAAACAGAGAAGTTTGAGTTGCTGACGACCGTTCCCTCTGAAAGCAAACTGCTTCGATTTCATGTTTGTCCTTGGTGTCCACCAGTTCTGGTGCATGTACTACCCTGGCCAAGTTTCCTCTCAAGACATCAAAGAGACCGCCCCAGTATACTCTACAGCCTCTGGGCGAACCACCTCTCATAGCTAAAACTGGGTCAATGACCCCTGGGAAGAAGGTCAGTGTCTATAAAATTTTACTCCTAGGCCTGCGGCCAGGGGGGGGGGAGTATACCGGTACCATTTGAGAATCAGACCAAATGAGAATTGAACCATTTGAGAACATCCTTTTTTTTCAATCACTACATCGAAGGCCTGCGGCCCGGGGTTCACATGGGTTGGTTTGTTTGTTTGTTTCAAACCCACACCCATATACACACATTTCCCATTTAAACCATTTGTCGGCCCCCTGTCGATATTTATCGACTAAGTTCCTTGTTTTGTAGTACGTGAGAGAAAGCGAAACACTGACGATCTGAGTCAGTGTGTACAGCAGCAAACATGGCTTCTCTTTGTGGAAAGCTAATATCTTTTTTACACCTCTTTGACCGCTGCCAATTACTCCAACAAGATTTCTGCAACCTACACACCCTTGTCAACGAACACAAACTGAAACCCCATGAGTTTTTAGATAAACATTGCACGCTTCAATGGAAGCCAGCATACACCCTGTGTCTCTCAATACATTAGGCTGAAATAGGACATCTGTTTTGAAAACTTCATCCCCTCTCCCCCTCCCCCCCCCCCCCCTCAACCCTCTCTCCCACCGACCCTCCCCCCCCCCCCACGCCCAACAACCAAAGCGCCTACAACACCTATCATATAGCTCTATTCAAACAAGGCTAAATCACATACACCGCCCTCCTCCTACCTGAACTTAAGTTCCCCATTCTGATATATTATTTTAGCAAGTTATATTTAATATTCTTATTTGGCTAATAATTGTTATTATTTTTTTTAAAGTGTTTCTAGTTACGTGTTTATTTACTTATTTATTACATTATTTTGGCATTATCCAAAAGTCTGAAAAATATTTTACATAAATAAAAAGCAAATAAGCCTACAAAACCGCTCCACTCCAACTATATTTCGCGTACACTATGGCAACAACCCCAACAAAATCTTTACTTCCATCCCCATTTTGAAATATCGCAACAACAGACTTCCAGATCTATAACACGATCATATGTGTTCTCTGTTTGCGTGTCTGTCCAGTGTCCTGTCCCCCCATAAAGCATATCAACTCTACCTGTCCCAAGATAGGCCAATTGGTTCTAAGAGGACGTTAAAACTAATTATCATCACACCGACATACCGCGCAGAGGTAACACAGCAATGTTTGGTTCATACAGAGTAATGGTGAGAGAACATGAACACCTACTATAGCCTTGAAACCATTCCAGTGACCTGAGAAATGTGTTTGTTTGTTATTTTGTGCTACTGTCGCGGACAGTTGTATGTAGTTATAAGGTTCCTTGGTCGGGCGTTGCTGACAGGTACCTGCGTCAAGGTGGGAAGACCTGTAGCTGGGCTTAGCTCAGTGATTCGCGCCTTGCACGCTTTGCACGCATTGCACGGGACGTTCACGGTAGGCTGCGCGCTATTTGTAGAGTTCACCTTACCTGGTTGCTGACTGAGAAATTCATAAGCATTCTTTTTTCTGTCTCGGCCGAGACCAGGGGTGCGTTGCATAGGCAGAGCGCCACAGAACGTTTGCGAATGTTTTCTATGCAACGCATAGTTTTGTTGTGGCGCTCGCGAGCGTTAGCAAGCGCTCGGTCACTAAAGCGTAACAATTGCGAACGCTCGCCGAGAATGGTCTAGGAAACGGAATTTGCGGGGAGCATTCTGGAGCATTCTGTAACGTACCTGAGAGGTGGCACGCCAAAAACTATTGACTCTCTCTCTCTCTCTCTCTCTTTCTTCCTTTCTTTCTCTCCCTTTCTTTCTCTCTCTCTCACTCACACACACACACACACACACACACACACACACACACACACACACACACACACACACACAAACACACACAAAAACACTCGCGCGCGCGCAAACACACATAAATACATGTGTGTATTTGCGTGTATGTGTGTGTGTGTGTGTGTGTTAGTGTGTGTTTTATGTGTGTGGTGTGTGTGTGTGTGAGAGAGTGTGTGTGTGTGAGTGTGTGTATAAGGTTGTGCGTGTGTGTATGTGTGTGTGTGAGTGTTTGTGCACGCGCGTGTGTGTGTGTGTGCGTCTGGATGTGTCAGTGTGTGTGTATGTGTCTGGGTGTATGTAAGTGCATGTTTGTGTGTGTGTGCGCGCGCGCGCGTGTGTTTGTCCGTGTGTGCGTTGGTATGTATGTGTGTGTGTGTGTTGAGGGCGGTGTGTGTGTGTGTATGTGTTTGTGGTTGGGCATGTGTGTGTGTGCATATATATGTGTGTGCATACATGTGTGTGTGTGTCTGTGTGTGTGTCATGTGTGTATTTGTATGCGCGCGCAGGCGCGTGTGATTGTGCGAGTATGTATGTGTGTGCGTGTGTGTAGTAAGTGTGTGTGTTCGTGTGCGTGTATGTGTGTTTGCGTGTGTGTTGTGTGTGCATGTGTGTGTGTGCGCGTTAGTGTATGTGTGAGTGTCTGTGTGTTTGTGCTTGTTTATGTGTGTTTGACTGTGTATATATGTGTGTGTATGTGTGTGTGTGTATGTGCACGTGTGTGTGTGTGCATGTATGCTAATGTGTGTGAGTGAGGGCGCGCGTGTGCATGTGTGGGTGTGTGTGTATACATGTGTGTGTGTGTGTTTGTGTGTGTGCATAGTGCTTTTAGTTATGCGCTATAGAAATCTCCTTAATACATAAATGCATGTGTGTGTGTGTGTGTGTGTGTGTGTGTGTGTGTGTGTGTATATATGTGTGTGTGTCATTTTGTGTGTCTGTGTGTTTGTGCGTGTATGTGTGTGCATGTATGTGAGTGCATGCTAATGTGTGTGAGTGAGTGCGCGCGTGTGCATGTGTGTGTGTATACGTGTGTGTGTGTGTGTGTGAGTGTGTATGTGTGTGTGTTTGTGTGTGTATGTGTGTGTGTGTATTTGCATTCGCGCGCACGCGCGTTTGATTGTGTGAGTATGTGTGTGTGTGGTTCGTGTGCGTGAGTATTAGCTTAATTGAGTGTGTGTGTGTGTGTGTGTGTGTTTGTGTGTGTTGTGAGTGGGTGTGTGTGCGTGTGTGTGTGTGTGCGTGTGTGTGTGTGCGTGTGTGTGTGTGTGTGTGCGTTAGTGTATATGAGTGTCTGTTAAGGGTGGTGTGTGTGTACGTGTGTGTGAAAGTATATGTTCGTGTGTGTGGATGTGTGTGTGTCGGGGGGGTGTTTGAGGTTGTGTGTGTGTGTGTGTGTGTGTGTGTTCCTGGGTGAATATATGTGCATGTGTATGTGAGGGTGTGTGTGTGTGTGTGTTGCTTGTTTCACGAGATCGAACTTATGATTGAAAAGGCTGCCGACCCTAAACATTCAGAGAGAGAAGAATGCGTGCAGAAAGTGACCCTTGTGGCTTATTGTGATAAGGCATAAGAGAGAATAAGGCATAAGAGAGAAAGAACTCTCTCTGTCTCTTGTCTCTCTTGGCTCTCTCTCTCTCTCTGTCTCTCTGTCTCTGTCTCTCTCTGCTCTGTCTCTGTCTGTCTGTCTCTCTCTCTCTCTGTCTCTGTCTCTCTCTGCTCTGTCTCTCTCTCTCTCTCTCTCTTGTCTCTCTCTCCTCTCTCTCTCTCTCTCTGTCTCTGTCTGTCTCTGCTCTGTCTCTGTCTGTCTGTCTGTCTGTCTCTCTCTCCCTGTCTGTCTCTGTCTCTCTCTGCTCTGTCTCTGTCTCTCTCTGTCTCTGTCTCTTGTCTCGCTCGGCTCTCTCTCTCTCCCTCTCTCTCTCTTTCTCTCTCTCTTTCCCCTCCCCACCACCTTCCTATTTCCGTGTAATGAATTGTGTGGGTGTATTATTTTGCTTGTGTGTGTTTTGGTAGTAAAATACGCTACTGCATGTGTCATTTTGTATTTGCTGCAAGATCGCGTTGTCTGCTTTTTTCACGAGATCGGACCGAGTCAAGTTTTAAAAGGCTGACGTCCACAAAAAGTCAGAGCGAGAAGAATGTGTGCAGATAGTGACACTTGCGTGTTATTGTGATGAGGCATAAAGAGGAAAAGAGCTCTCTGTCTCTCTCTCTCTCTCTCTCTCTCTCTCTCTCTCTCTCTCTCTCTCTCTCTCTCTCTCTCTCTCTCTCTCTCTCTCTCTCTCTTTCTCTCTCTTTCTCTCTCTTTCTCTCTCTCTCTCTCTGCCCTCCCCCACCTTCATATCTGCGTGCAATGAAGTGTGTGGGTGTATTTGCGTGTGCGTATGGCAATGGCTGTGTGTGTGTGTGTGTGTGCGTGCTTGTTTGTGTTTATGTGTGTATCACTGTTGGTTTATGTTAATGTGTGTGAGTGAGTGAGTGCGCGCGTGTGTATGTGTGTATGTAAACATATGTGTGTGTTTGTGTGTGTGTGTGTGTGTGTATGTGTGTGTGTTTGTTTGTGCGTGTGTGTGTGTGTGTGTGTGTATACGCGCGCGTGTGTGCGGAAGGGCGAGGGGGCCGAGAGAGACAGATAGAGAGATCGAGAAAGAGAAAGAAGGGGACGAAGCGACAGACAGACGAACAGAGAGAGAAAGAGAGAGAGAGAGAGAGAGAGAGAGAGAGAGAGAGAGAGAGAGAGAGAGAGAGACAGAGAGACAGAGAGAGAGAGAGAAAGAGAGACAGGTAGAGAGATCGAGAAAGAAAAAGAAAGGGAGGGAGAGACAGACAGACGAACAGAGAGAGAAAGAGAAAGACAGACACGGAGAGAGAGAGAGAGAGTGAGAGAGAGAGAGAGAGAGAGAGAGAGAGAGAGAGAGAGAGAGAGAGAGAGAGAGAGAGAGAGAGAGAGAGAGAGAGAGAGGAGAGAGAGAGAGAGAGAGAGCCCGCGCACACAGGCTTTTTACTCCTAAACATTCACCTTTATTGAATGAAATGAAGACCACAACGCTTTTCCACGGACTCGACAAGAAATCTAACTGTCAAATCTGACCACCAAAAAAAAGAAAAGAAAAGGCCCTGCTTCTCCACGTGGGGTACGAAACTCAAACACACACACACACAGAGATATCCTGAGGGCCACTGCATACCGTCACCCCTAAAATGTACTCATGGACTGAGCTGTAAGCGATTGGACTCGTCTACTTTTGTCAGTGCGGGTAGGGAGGGCTGTTCCAAGTACAAAGCGACTGTTCGGATGATCGCCCCCAATATACATGCATTGACTCGGCTGTCAGCGAAGAGATGGGTCCATTTACTTGAAAATAGGTAGAGAGGGTAGAATTGAGTTCGCCGCGAACAGTTCGCCGCGAACATAGCGTTTCCTACAACATGAAAACTTTTTGTCTCTTCGCGAACAGATCGTTTGCTCTATGCAACGCACCTCAGATGTTTGTTCGAACGGCTTCGAAATTCGTGTGTGAATTGTCGTTTGAGTTCGAAGTTATTTTCAGTAGTAATGTACGTCTACTGTGGACTTTGTTAAAGTCGGTTGCGTAAAGTGTACGCGATGATTTTCATTAGCCTGTGTGAGTGTTTACTGTCGAAGACAGACCGGACGGGAAGGTGCGAACCCTAGCTTCACAGCATGGAGGAGGCACCACCACGCTGCTGCTTGAGCAGCCAGTTTGGACTCTCGCATCGTCACCCCCACGCTGCTGTGTGAGCAGCCCCTCTGGATCTTCTCCGAGGCTTCATTACGCTGTTTTGAGCAGCTATCTTGTAACGTCACAGCGGCGCAACCACGCTGCTGTTGGGCAGCAACATCGAACCGGCGCCGTCGCTGCAGAGTGTGTGCCGTGTGACAGCTCTTAACTGGGCTGATTCTCTCACCCCCGCGACAGAGACGCAGGTGTCGACCCGAGGGCGCACCCCCCCCCCCCCCCCCCTGAATTCGTCGAACGTGTAGATAAGTACTTTCTTACGATAGATATCATTTATGGAATGAGGAGGGCCTTTATGACGTACGTGCTTTGTGTTTGACTATCCTGATTGTCTCGTATGTCGTTTGTTGACATTATTTTGACTGTTGTGTACTTTCTCATGTTCATTATGTTCATCTTCATGTATTCGTGTTAACCCTTCCATTGTTCCATCCATCGTCACCCCCATATTTCACCCAACTGGGAACTATTAAATACTTACATTTATTTACATCGGTGTTCTGTGAGTGCTGTGTGGTGTGGCCAAAGTTTTTGTGTGAAAAACTAAACATGCAAACGTGCATGCACGCGACAATGGCGAGCTTGCCAGGATAAATCCTCTTTGAATTCAAGGAATTCACTTCATTTTTGTCGTTGGCCACACTTCCCATACACTGGACACTGATGTACTGTAGTTAATTAGCTTTTGTTGTTGTCTGGTAACCTTGTGGGTTGCCTGTCCTTGTTGCCAGTCAGCTGTGCCTTGTTTTGATTTTTCATGTTTTGGCTAACCGTTTGCTAGTTGGTTCTTGTTTATGGAACTTCGTTCTGGTCGTGTTCTTGATGATAGTGCTATCATGGCGTCTAGGACGGAAAGTAGTTCGGATAGGATTGCTAGGTGGCGTTCACTTGCTGAGGAGCTAGGTGTTAAATCTGCCAGTATTCCTGAGTTTATTGCCGAGCGAATGACCCGTGAAGATGCGGAACAGGCTAGACTAGAGCTAGAGAAGGAGAAACTTGAACTAGAAAGGAAAGCTTATCAGGACAAGCTAGAACTGGAAGAGAAAGCTTATCAGGACAAGCTAGAAGTAGCGCGTCGAGAGACTGATGAGCGAGTTAAGTATGTTCAAGCTCAGCGAGAGACTGATGAGAAAGCCGCATATGAACGTACTCAGATGTTTGAAGAAAAACAAAGACAAGAAAGAGAAGAGCATGACCTTTGCATGCAACTCTTGCAGAAAGAGTCGGAAAGTAAGAGGGTGAAGAGAGGAAGTAGGGATGGAGCTGATAATGAGGGAGATTCCTCAGGTGAAGAAGGATCTAGTGACCTTCGTGGTTTTCGGCCTTCCATACCGATGTTTGATGAGAGCAAAGAAAACATAGCTACTTGGTTGAAAAGGTTTGAGAGAGTCGCTACCTTGTACAAGTGGAAGAGAAATACGTGGGCAACTAGGGTCTCGACTAGGTTGTCGGGTAGGGCTGTAGAAGTGTACAACACTCTTGATGATGATAGCGCAGACGACTATGACGGTTTGAAGGTCGCGTTGTTAGGCCGCTATCAGCTCACAGCCGAAACCTACCGCCGTCGTCTCAGAACCTGCAAGAGAAAAGAACATGAAACGTTCAGACAGTTCGGTGCTCGCATTGAAGAGAATTTGACTAAGTGGCATGAGCTTTCCGAGATCACAGAACTGAAACAGTTGGTTTTGCTTGAACAGTTCTTGCAGACCCTGAGCGCGGACATGGCCGCGTACGTTAAGGAGAAAAAACCTCAGACGTTAGCCGAAGCAGTTAAGTCCGCTGAGATTCATTTTGAAGCACACCGTGATAGTAAGAAGTTTTTTCAGCATGATCGTGATCAGGGTGGAAAGGCTGGCGTTGATGAAAAGCAGAAAAGTGGAGATAACTCATTTGGTACATCCGGTAGGAAGTGTTACATCTGTGAGTCCCCCAAACATTTGGCTAGAGATTGCCCCAAGAAGAGCAAGTCGACGGGAGCGGTGAATAGTGGTCCTGAGAAGTCTTTACCGCCCGTCAGTGTACCTACTTTGTGTACTCCCTGTAGCCAGCAAGACTACGACCCGAGATGCCTGGTTGTGGTAGATGGTGTTGCAGTGGAGGGGTTGCGTGATACTGGATCTCAGGTTTGTGTCGTGAAGAGTTCATTAGTTTCAAGGTCTCAGTTCACAGGACAGGATCTTGAGGTTTCTATGGCTGAGAAAGACATCAAGAGGCGCTATCCAGTGATTAAGGTTCAGGTTGATTGTCCTTTCTACACTGGTGAGGTTGAGGCTATCGTCATGGATTCACCTGTTGCTGATTTCATTGTAGGTAATCACGCCCGGCTGGGTGATGCGAATGTTCTTCCAGTGTACGCTGTGTCCAAGGTTGTCTCAGTTGTCACTCGTGCTCAGGCTGCCGCTGAAGGAAAGAAGCCGACTTTGTTGCATGTTGCTGCTCCAGGGCTAGAAACAGTCACCCCTGAGCAGTTGCATGACCTTCAGCGGAATGATTCGACTTTGAAGAGTTGTCGTGAGGCGGCAGATCGCCGAGACGTCAGAACGTCTGGTCACTCCGGTGAAGTTGGGTTTGTTTGGAAGAAGAAGATTCTGTACCGTGAGTATCGCGGTGGTGGTAGCGTCTATACTCAGGTTGTTGTTCCCCAGCAGTTGAGGTTAGGTGTTATCAAGTTGGCTCATGAACCGCCTATGGGAGGTCACATGGGTGTTCAGAGGACACGTGATCGAGTTTGGCAGCAGTTCTTTTGGCCAGGTATGTGCGCAGACATACGTCGCTTTGTGTTGTCTTGCGATCAGTGTCAGAAGGTTTCTCATAAGCCACAGAAGGTACCGTTAGGTAAGATGCCTCTCATCGATACGCCGTTTGAGCGGGTGGCGATCGATCTGGTGGGTCCCATCATCCCTGCTTCTGAGTCTGGTAACCGGTACATTTTGGTGTTTGTGGACTACGCTACTCGGTACCCGGAAGCCATTCCCTTGAAGTCGATTGAGGCTGTGAAGGTTGCAGAAGCGATGTGGGCAGTCTGGACTCGAGTAGGAATTCCCTCAGAGATTTTGACAGACCGTGGTACCCAGTTCATGTCCGAGGTGATGAAAGAAGTGGAGCGTTTGCTGGCCATCAAGGGTTTAGCGACTACTCCGTATCATGCGCAAGGAAACGGATTGGTGGAACGATACAACGGAACACTCAAGACCATGCTACGCAAGCTTGCTCAAGAGAAACCGAAGCAGTGGGATCGCTACATTCCTGCACTCCTCTTCGCTTATCGTGAAGTTCCACAGGAGAGTCTGGGATTCTCTCCCTTTGAGCTTCTATACGGCAGGACAGTGCGAGGACCCATGTCTGTTCTTCGCAACCTATGGACGGAAGAGCAAGTCGATGAGCAAGTTCGCACGACTTCTGAGTATGTGGTTGACTTGAGGAACCGGATTGAGGAAACCTGCAAACTGGCGCGTCAGAATTTGTCAGCTGCGGCACAGAAACACGCGGAGGTGTTCAACCGGAAGACAGTTCAAAGACAGTTCCAGCCTGGAAACAAGGTCTTGTTGCTGCTGCCGCAGAAGAAGAACAAGCTGCAGTTGTGTTGGCAGGGACCGTTCGACGTTTTGGAGAAGAAGGGCGAGTCAGACTACAGGATTCGGATCTACGGGCGTGAGAAGCTGTACCACGCCAATCTTCTCAAGTTGTACAGAGACCGACAAAACACCGCGGACACCTCAGATGTGATACCCACCGTAGCGGTTGCTGTGGTTGAAGAAACTGAGGAGATGATTTCGCCTGATCGTGAACTACCCCTGCCCTGCTTGGAAGGCGAAGAAACGGTGGAGGACATCAACCTGTCTGCTACACTGACTGCAGAGCAACGACGTCAGGTGTTGGAGATTGCGGAGAGGCACGAAAGAGTTCTTACTGATGTCCCCCTTCAGACGCCTTTGGCCGTTTTTGACATGACGGTGGAATCCGCGAAACCGGTTCGAGTGAAACAGTACCCTTTACCTTATGCCAAGGTAGAGACCATCAAGGAAGAGGTGCAGGCCATGAAGAAGTTGGGTGTTATCGAACCGGCTGCTTCTCCCTACAACGCCCCTGTTGTGCTCATCCGCAAGAAGGATGGGAAGGTTCGCTTTTGTGTGGATTACAGGCGGCTGAATGATGTGACAGTCTTCGATGCTGAACCACTCCCAGATGTGGAACACCTGTTCGCTGGTTTGGGTCGAGCGACTTACTTCAGCAAGTTTGATCTTTCCAAGGGGTATTGGCAGATACCCATCCGAGACGACGTCCGTCCCATGACCGCGTTCACCACTCCGGTAGGCCAGTTCCAATTTACAGTCATGCCGTTTGGACTGAAGAACGCCGTGGCTGTGTTTTCCCGTATGATGAGGGCTTTGCTGGAACCGCTGGGGAGGAACGACGTTCATAACTTCATGGACGACATTCTGGTGGCGACCGAAACCTGGAAGGAACATTTGGCTGCGCTGGAGGCTGTGTTGCGGCGCCTTGAGCAGGCCAATCTCTCTGCCAGACCGATGAAGTGCTTCGTTGGGTTCGAGGAGTTGAGTTTCTTGGGTCACGTGGTGAGGAAGGGTGAGATCTTACCTGAGGACAACAAGCTGCAGAAAATTGATGAGGCTCCGGTTCCAGAGACCAAGAAGCAAGTTCGGGCGTTCCTTGGTCTAGCCGGATACTACAGGAAGTTCATTCCAAATTTCTCTGCAATTGCTCTGCCGCTCTCTGATCTGACAAAGAAGAATTCTCCCAACACCGTGGTTTGGACAGCCGAGTGTGAGAAGGCATTCAGGGCTCTGAAAGCCAGGCTGACCTCAAAGCCAGTTTTGCAACTGCCGGATCTGTCGCAGTCATTCACGCTCCGGACAGATGCCTCTGATCATGGACTGGGAGCTGTGCTTATGCAAGAAAAGGATGGCGTGTTCCACCCTGTCGCCTACGCCAGCCGGAAGTTGTCCACCCCGGAGAGCAAGTACTCCACCATTGAACGTGAGTGTCTGGCCGTTGTATGGGCTACCCAGAAGTTCCAGCCATTTCTGTACGGACAGACGTTTGTGTTGGAGACAGATCACCAACCACTGCGTTACCTGCAGACAGCAAAGGTGGTGAACAGCAGGCTCATGCGCTGGAGTTTGTTGTTGCAAGCCTACAGTTTCACCGTGCGGGTGATTCCCGGTAGTCGCAACGTGGGAGCCGACTACCTCAGTCGGGCATGCGTTGAGGAGGGATCTTTTGCAGTGTAGACAGATGTCTATGCTTAACTTGGGGGGCATTGTCGCGGACAGTTGTATGTAGTTATAAGGTTCCTTGGTCGGGCGTTGCTGACAGGTACCTGTGTCAAGGTGGGAAGACCTGTAGCTGGGCTTAGCTCAGTGATTCGCGCCTTGCACGCTTTGCACGCATTGCACGGGACGTTCACGGTAGGCTGCGCGCTATTTGTAGAGTTCACCGGTTACCTGGTTGCTGACTGTAAAATTCATAAGCATTCTTTTTTCTGTCTCGGCCGAGACCAGATGTTTGTCGAACGGCTTCGAAATTCGTGTGTGAATTGTCGTTTGAGTTCGAAGTTATTTTCAGTAGTAATGTACGTCTACTGTGGACTTTGTTAAAGTCGGTTGCGTAAAGTGTACGCGATGATTTTCATTAGCCTGTGTGAGTGTTTACTGTCGAAGACAGACTGGACGGGAAGGTGCGAACCCTAGCTTCACAGCATGGAGGAGGCACCACCACGCTGCTGCTTGAGCAGCCAGTTTGGACTCTCGCATCGTCACCCCCACGCTGCTGTGTGAGCAGCCCCTCTGGATCTTCTCCGAGGCTTCATTACGCTGTTTTGAGCAGCTATCTTGTAACGTCACAGCGGCGCAACCACGCTGCTGTTGGGCAGCAACATCGAACCGGCGCCGTCGCTGCAGAGTGTGTGCCGTGTGACAGCTCTTAACTGGGCTGATTCTCTCACCCCCGCGACAGAGACGCAGGTGTCGACCCGAGGGCGCACCCCCCCCCCCCCCCCCCGGAATTCGTCGAACGTGTAGATAAGTACTTTCTTACGATAGATATCATTTATGGAATGAGGAGGGCCTTTATGACGTACGTGCTTTGTGTTTGACTATCCTGATTGTCTCGTATGTCGTTTGTTGACATTATTTTGACTGTTGTGTACTTTCTCATGTTCATTATGTTCATCTTCATGTATTCGTGTTAACCCTTCCATTGTTCCATCCATCGTCACCCCCATATTTCACCCAACTGGGAACTATTAAATACTTACATTTATTTACATCGGTGTTCTGTGAGTGCTGTGTGGTGTGACCAAAGTTTTTGTGTGAAAAACTAAACATGCAAACGTGCATGCACGCGACAGCTACCGAATAAAAACTTGTCACCAGCCCAAAGTGACTGTACAGAATGAGTACTACGAGCAACAGACACCAAGCACACCGTGTGAACACCGCAATATAAGCATAGTTTAACAAACACAATCTTCCACAAGTCCGCACTGTCGGTGTTCCAAAACAGTTTGTATTGTCTTATAGTTCCAAAATATTCATGTTAGAATATTTTCACAGCTTTTTTCTAAACATGTACAGAGAAAGTTTGTCGATTTGTGTACATATCACTGTGAATGACACTCACTCTCTGAGTCAGCTGACGTGAACAGCTAGAGATGAGTCAGATGAGTGGCATGCACACGGCGTCTTGGTGAGAGAAGAAGAAGAGAACTCTAGATCATGTTTTCCTTAAATTGGCAATCTTGTCCTAACTGTGTTTTCATCATTTCTTCAGTCACCCCTGCCCACTGCTCCCAACGCAGCCATGAAAGATTCCGTCATGCTAGCTGCAAAAATAAATGAAAAGCTTCGGCCATCGATAATTGAAAAATGTTATTTGAATGTTTCTCTATAAACAATAGCAGGCCCCGTCAATACCGTCGATGAAAATAAAGTGAGAATATGAACGCGAAATAAAAACTGTTAGTGTGGACCACCCGGTGTATAGTTGTTAGTAAGACCGTCATCAACGTTTCCCAGCCATTCATATTCACGTGTGCTAGTTGACATTCAATGGTGATTGTGTCGTGTTCAAAAGACTGTTCAAGAAGGCACACAGAGGCTTTGATAACTGCACAGCAATGGTTTCTTTGCCACAGAGGCTTTGATAACTGCACAGCAATGGTTTCTTTGCCACGTTGGATACACATACGTCAGGGGCCAGACACCCCTTTAGAGCGCCCTGCACACACTGACAGTACCTTAGTTGTTTGGCTAGAGAAAGACAGAAACACGCCAAGACCCGACCCTCCGTTTTAAGGGACAGCTCGTGTTGTGTCCAAAACATAGGGTAGTCCCCAGACACGCCAAGACCCGACCCTCCGTTTAGGGACAGCTCGTGTTGTGTCCAAAACATAGGGCATTCCCCAGACACGCCAAGACCCGACCCTCCGTTAAGGGACAGCTCGTGTTGTGTCCAAAACATAGGGCAGTCCCCAGACACGCCAAGACCCGATCCTCCGTTAAGGGACAGCTCGTGTTGTGTCCAAAACATAGGGCAGTCCCCAGACACGCCAAGTCCCGACCCTCCGTTAAGGGACAGCTCGTGTTGTGTCCAAAACATAGGGCAGTCCCCAGACACGCCAAGACCCGACCCTCCGTTAAGGGACAGCTCGTGTTGTGTCCAAAACATAGGGCAGTCCCCAGACACGCCAAGACCCGACCCTCCGTTAAGGGACAGCTCGTGTTGTGTCCAAAACATAGGGCAGTCCCCAGACACGCCAAGACCCGACCCTCCGTTAAGGGACAGCTCGTGTTGTGTCCAAAACATAGGGCAGTGCCCAGACACGCCAAGTGTAGCTTTGGCTACCAATGGATATATTGATCAACATTCAATACATGTCAGAACATGTAGGTGGGTCGTGTTACTTTGTCTCCATTGCTTTTGACCTTCCAAAAAGTCCTTGACAATCCCCAGACACGCCAAGTGTATATAGCTTTGGCTACCAATAAAAATATTGATCATTATTCAATACATGTCAGAACGTGTAGGTGTGTTGTGTTACTTTGTCGCCATTGCTTACAATCTTGACCTTGCAAAAAAAAGAAAAAAAAAAGAATTACAAATAATTAAACAGAAGAGATTCATTACGCTGACAACACTCAGACCAAAACAGGTTGACTCTCAGTCTGACGTGTATTCAGCAATAAACTTCAGTGTCAGCCAAGTTTGTAAGAATGTTCATTGGTTGGCAAGTTAACAAGAGTTCCTTTAGTTTGATGTACACATTGATTGTCTGAATCAAGCGAGTTCCTTCCCAACTTGCCATGCAATGCAGGGCTGGATTAAGTATAAGAGAGGGTGGGGGGAGGTCCAAAATGAGGCAGGGGTCCAGGTGGCGCCGTTACCCCTTCTGCGGTCAAGGGGCGACGCCTTGTCGGGGTGTCAGGGGGGCTTTGTTTTAGCTCAAGCACGAGTTCTCTCTCTCTCTCTCTCTCTCTCTCTCTCTCTCTCTCTCTCTCTCTCTCTCTCTCTCTCTCTCTCTCTCTCTCTCTCTCTTGCTCGCTCTCTCTCTCTCTTGCTCGCTCTCTCTCTCTCTCTCTCTCTCTCTCTCTCTCTTGCTCGCTCTCTCTCTCTCTTTCTCTCTCTCTCTCTCTCTCTCTCTGTCTCTCTCTCTCTCTCTCTCTCTCTCTCTCTCTCTCTCTCTCTCTCTTTGTGACTTTCTTGTTGATCTGTTCAACATGTTGTTTGACACGGGATCATTCCCTGAAGAGTGGTCAAGATCAGGGCCGGACCCAGGGGGGGGTTCCAGTTCCGGAACCCCACCCCTGGAAAAAGCATGTACCTTGCTTTGAGTGTGTGTTTTTTTTACCAGTTTTAGCACCAAAACAATGCTGCTCTTAGCCCTCAAAACAAGGCCCAGAATGCACCAGATTGCACAGATTTTAACCGTTTTTCAAAAATTGTCCGGGGGAGCATGCCCCCGGACCCCCCTAGTTCGCGCACCTGCTTTGCAGGCGCGCGTTTGTGGCTTCGCCACTTCGCTGATTTGCCCCCCAAAAAAGGAGGAACCCCCCCCTTACAACTCATTTGGTCCGGCCCTGAAGATCAATTATCATACCAATTCATAAGAAAGGAGACGTGAATGTACCGGATAATTACCGTGGCATAGCCTTGACCAGTGTTGTAAGCAAGGTTTATACACACATTCTCAACAAGAGATTGACGAAGTGGGCTGAGAAAGAGGAAAAAATAATTGAAGAACAAGCCGGCTTCAGGTCAAGTTACAGTACTGTTGATCATATTTTTTCGTTATATGGCATTGTTCAAAAGCATTTATTAAAGAATACTAAACTGTACATAGCTTTTGTAGATTTTAAGAAGGCATTTGACTCTGTGAACAGGAATGCATTATGGGAAGTTTTGAGGAAAAGTGGTGTAAACGGGAAAATGTATAAGGCCCTAACAGCCGTTTACACATCAGTGAAAGCATGTGTGCGTGACCGATGTAATTATTCTGATTATTTTGAATGCCCAAGAGGGGTGAAACAAGGATGTTTATTGAGCCCTTTGATGTTCTCCTTCTTTATTAATGAACTGGCAACAGAAGTGTCCTGTAAGGGAAGACATGGTATACAGTTGATACTGTTTTGATGTCTAATTCTGTTATAGGTTTACAAAACCAACTGAACAATTTAAAAAGAGAAGCAGATCGCCTGTGCTTATCAGTTAACTTGAATAAAACTGATGTCATGGTGTTCCGTATGGGAGGCCACCTTGCAGCTCACGAGAAATGGTCCTATGGTGGCGAGGCAGTCCGAGTAACCAACTTGTACAAATACCTTGGCATGTTGTTTACTGCAAAACTGAGTGTAAATGTTGCTTTGAGTGAGATGTCCAGAAAGGGAAAGAAAGCAGTCATTGAGATACAGAGAACAATGAGAAAACTGAATGTTGCTGATCCATTGGTGTTTTGGAAGATGTTTGATGTGCAGGTAGAACCCATTTTAACATACGCAGCCGAAGTTTGGGGGCTAGAGGGCGTCAAGCCAATTGAGCAAGTTCACACTTTTGTTATCAAGAGGTTTTTAAATGTTCCGCTGCATTCCTCAAATACAATGGCGTACGGGGAAATAAGCAGATACCCACTTTTCATAAGAACTGTTGTCAAATGTGTGAAATATTGGCTTAAGTTAACAAGACTTCCGCAAACCAGAATTTGTAAACAGACCTATGAAATGCTCCTTTTGCAACATGAATCTGGCAAGCACAACTGGGTTTCCAAAGTTAAGAAGGTGTTAACTGAAAACGGGTTTGGCATTGTTTGGCTGTGCCAAGGGGCTGGCTACGATAAAGGTTTTGTTTTCTAGTTTAAAGATCGACTGATTTGTATGTATAAACAAAACTGGCATTGGGAAATGGAGACAAACGAGAAGTATCAATGGTTTTATTCTTTTAAAAGCGTTTTTCAGCCTGAGAAGTACATATTATGCATAGCAAACAAATGAAAAAGAGATGCGCTTGCTAGATTTCGGTTAAGAGCCTGTGGGCTGAGGAGCAATGCTCAGTGGTTTTTAATACAACAGGCACGCGACAGTGCATGCCCGATGTGTGATGGAGGCTGTGAAGACGAGGTACACTTTCTTTTCCACTGTACAGCACATGCTGATATCCGTGCAAAGTGTAACGTGTTAAAAAGTTGTTCTGAACCAGCCTCAATGGAAGATGTAACCCGTATCCTAGCCCTGGATGAAGAAAGTGTACTCGAAGCAACTGCACAATTTATTTCTAAGGCACTAAACATGCGCAAAAAGAAACTAGATGAGTCAAGCTGAAATTATGTATAATGTAATTTTTACGTACGCAAATGTTGGACTGGATGGTCTTCTCATTTAAATCGGGTTGCGTGTACATGTGTACGCGTGGATTTACACGTGTGCGGGTGTAGTGTGTGTGTGTGTGTGTGTGTGTGTGTGTGTGTGTGTGTGTGTGTGTGTGTGCGTGTGTGTGTGTGTGTGTGTGTGTGTTTGTTCGTCTGCAGCCATTGTTGTTTTTGTATAGATATGTATTTAGACATGTTCCCCTACTAGCCACGCGAGGGTAACGCCGACTAGTGGTTTATTGGTTTTAAATATTTGTGGTCTGCAGATTGATTGGTTTTATGAGTGTGTGTTAACTGTTGGATCAGTATTTTCCTTTGTGTGTACATACTATACCTTGCTTTTTACCCTTAGTCTTAGATATTTTTGTTTACCTATGGCTTTCGTGTCTGTGTGTTTGTTTGTTCGTACTCATGAACTAGTTTGCAATGTTTTTGTTGTTATTAATGTTTCATTCGTCCTTTTACCCCTTTTATGAATAATGCAAAAAAAATTGTTTTACCTCGTTTATAAGGCTTTTATTAGCTAATGACAATAAAGTGTCAAAGCGTCAAAGCGTCTCTTTGTGACTGTTACAATGATTGATCTCGATTCAGTCAAAATCTTTTCACAACCGTTTTGCAGAGAGGTTTCCAAAAGCTATATCGGATTCAAATTCAATGACTTGAAAGGCACAGAGAAGGGCTTGCGTTGTGTACGTGCAGAGAGAGCGTAAAGAGACATGGTCCAATCGCCGTCATTGTCTGTTTTCAATCACCAGCTAACAAAGTATCAGGCAAAATTTCAAAGCAACACACAGTAGGTGTCAGAGATTTGACCCTATGCTTTCAACGTGCGATTTTTTTCTCACGCTTTCCCAGACAAGCCCTAATTGACTGTCTATCGTATCTTCAAATTGATATAATTATGTTGACTGTACATGTCTATCGTATCTTCAAATTGATATAATTATGTTGATGACTGTGTGCCTTGTAATCGATTGATTGATTGCCCGGATGAAGATTATTGCGCTTAGTGTTACAGTTTTGTTTTGTTTTGTTTTTGTGTTCATTTCGTCTTTTTTGGTTTATGTTTGTCTGTGTGTTCTAAGATTCTCTAATTGAGATCAGAAAAACAAGAATCTCTGCGGTAAAAATAAACTACGCAGTTGACGGAAATGTCTGGAGCAAAGGCATACTTAAGGTGGAGATTAATCCAATGAATACCTGCGAAAGTCACAGTTTTCAATTGCTTCGTGCGTCTTTGTTACTCGACCAGTACACTTGATTTTGGTTCCGTTGTGTTTCTTGACCAGTACCCTTGATCTTGGTACCGTTGTGTTCCTTGACCAGTACTCTTGATTTTGGTACCGTTGTGTTTCTTGACCAGTACTCTTGATTTTGGTACCGTTGTGTTCCTTGACCAGTACTCTTGATTTTGGTACCGTTGTGTTTCTTGACCAGTACTCTTGATTTTGGTACCGTTGTGTTTCTTGACCAGTACTCTTGATTGTGGTACCGTTGTGTTTCTTGACCAGTACTCTTGATTTTGGTACCGTTGTGTTTCTTGACCAGTACTCTTGATTTTGGTACCGTTGTGTTTCTTGACCAGTACTCTTGATCTTGGTACCGTTGTGTTCCTTGACCAGTACTCTTGATTTTGGTACCGTTGTGTTTCTTGACCAGTACTCTTGATCTTGGTACCGTTGTGTTTCTTGACCAGTACTCTTGATCTTGGTACCGTTGTGTTTCTTGACCAGTACTCTTGATCTTGGTACCGTTGTGTTTCTTGACCAGTACTCTTGATTTTGGCACCGTTGTGTTTCTTGACCAGTACTCTTGATTTTGGCACCGTTGTGTTTCTTGACCAGTACTCTTGATGTTGGAACCGTTGTGTTCCTATGAATATGTACATTCCTTTGACATTAGGCTCACTGTATATAACCAGATCAAACACGGGATAACCGCTAATGAATAAAGTAATTAGTTTTTTCCGATTAAGGTACATATTGCGACTAATTGGAAGCTGGCAGTGTGGAGGGTATCACCGCAACAGTTGGACTATATCCTTATGTACCCGTCTACGTATGTTTGGTTTTAACTATTTGCAAGAGGATGCAGATATTTAGGAAAATATGAAATGCAAATGGCTGCCATAATTAATACTTTGTCGATATCTACTTCCTCTAGCAGATAATCAAAACCGAACATACATAGACGGGTACATAAGGATGAAGACCAACTGTTGCGGTGATACTATCCTCACTGCCAGGTATGTACCTTAATCGGAAAAAAACAAATGACTTTATTCATTAGCAGTTATCACGTGTTTGATCCAGTTATACACAGTGCTAGTGAGCCTTATGTCAAATGAAAGTGCAGCTATAGAGTCTTAGGAACACAACGGTACCAAAATCAAGAGTACTGGTCAAGAAACAAAGACGCATGAAGCAATTGAAAACTGTGACTTTCGCAGGTATTAATTGGTTTGATCTCCACCTTCCCATGCAAGTGTGCGCATGTTGACTGTAAGACGCGGTGCAAGACAACTGCACCCCAAATGGGCCCGATTGCACCCCAACACCTCTGGGCTAATTTGTTTGGACAATACCAACCCATTCCACACCATCCCTTACAGTGCCTGAATTGGCTTATTCTTGAGACTCCAAAGACTTTTTTTTTTAAACGATGAATGATTTAGAAATGTTATTATAAAATAGTTCATGTGTAAAGCAGTAAAGATAATTAAAATGATCTACAGCGTTTACGTGAACACCTTCACTGAACATGTAGGCTTCTTCGACAGGACAAAAATAAAAATGTACCAAGAAGCAAAAGTAAAAACAAAAGCATAAGCATAAGGTAGAGAACCAAACAATCGATGACAAAAAGATGGAGACGAATCCAACTAAAACATCTTTAGTTATTTTAACTTGAGAGTGAGTCCATGACTTTTCAGCTCATTGCACCTGTACAGTATAATCATTAGCATTTATAAACCATTTATCGGTGGAGCTGTACCTGTCAACCTATACGCGCGCGTGTGTGTGTGGGTGTGTGTGTGTGTGTGTGTGTGTGTGTGTGTGTGTGTGTGTGTGTGTGTGTGTGTGTGTTTGTCGTGCGTTTGATTGTTTATGTCTTTAAGCAAGGAAATGTGTGTGCACCAGAATAAGACTCTGTAATTTATGTCTTATTCTGGTGCACACACATTTCCTTGCTTAAAGACATAAACAATCAAACGCACGACAAACACACACACACACACACACACACACACACACACACACGCGCTGGTTTTTCCCTCTCGCTAGTAGTTTCAACAAAATCCATGATCCAATTTTCAGTGTCTCAAAGGCAGAATGTGGGAATAGCACAACAGTTGTTGTAACGGACAAGAAAAGACGTGAGCACATGTTCAGCGCAAGTGGCAACCCATGTCCGCAACGTGATTTTTACTCAAAGCCACTCAGACAAACTCGGTAAGACAGTAATACTCGTGAGGCCCTATAAGGGTTATGGTTCTAAAAAAACAAACATGATGGGGTGTAATTGGCCACATTTTTTTTCTGGGGGTGCTATTGGGCAAGTTTGTGCTTGGGGTGCAATTGTACTGTAGCCGTAAGATGGATGTGTTTTCATGACGTCACTACTAATTCAGAACGTCGTTGCTGCAGCGGCTGCACAAAGAATCTCTTTAAAGAATAATAAAAGTACACAAACTAAGTTTAATCTTAAATTTGGACAAAACAAAACGTCCACAAGAGCTTCGACATAACGGCCGTTACATTGAACAGACACGAGACACAACACAAAACGTCCACAAGAGCTTCGACATAACGGCCTTTAAGGTGAACAGACACGAGACACAACACAAAACGTCCACAAGAGCTTCGACATAACGGCCTTTAAGGTGAACAGACACGAGACACAACACAAAACGTCCACAAGAGCTTCCACATAACGGCCTTTAAGGTGAACAGACACGAGACACAACACAAAACGTCCACAAGAGATTCGACATAACGGCCTTTAAGGTGAACAGACACGAGACACAACACAAAACGTCCACAAGAGCTTCGACATAACGGCCTTTAAGGTGAACAGACACGAGACACAACACAAAACGTCCACAAGAGCTTCGACATAACGGCCTTTAAGGTGAACAGACACGAGACACAACACAAAACGTCCACAAGAGCTTCGACATAACGGCCTTTAAGGTGAACAGACACGAGACACAACACAAAACGTCCACAAGAACTTCGACATAACGGCCTTTAAGGTGAACAGACACGAGACACAACACAAAACGTCCACAAGAACTTCGACATAACGGCCTTTAAGGTGAACAGACACGAGACACAACACAAAACGTCCACAAGAACTTCGACATAACGGCCTTTAAGGTGAACAGACACGAGACACAACACAAAACGTCCACAAGAACTTCGACATAACGGCCTTTAAGGTGAACAGACACGAGACACAACACAAAACGTCCACAAGAACTTCGACATAACGGCCTTTAAGGTGAACAGACACGAGACACAACACAAAACGTCCACAAGAACTTCGACATAACGGCCTTTAAGGTGAACAGACACGAGACACAACACAAAACGTCCACAAGAACTTCGACATAACGGCCTTTAAGGTGAACAGACACGAGACACAACACAAAACGTCCACAAGAACTTCGACATAACGGCCTTTAAGGTGAACAGACACGAGACACAACACAAAACGTCCACAAGAACTTCGACATAACGGCCTTTAAGGTGAACAGACACGAGACACAACACAAAACGTCCACAAGAACTTCGACATAACGGCCTTTAAGGTGAACAGACACGAGACACAACACAAAACGTCCACAAGAACTTCGACATAACGGCCTTTAAGGTGAACAGACACGAGACACAACACAAAACGTCCACAAGAGCTTCGACATAACGGCCTTTAAGGTGAACAGACACGAGACACAACACAAAACGTCCACAAGAGCTTCGACATAACGGCCTTTAAGGTGAACAGACACGAGACACAACACAAAACGTCCACAAGAGCTTCGACATAACGGCCTTTAAGGTGAACAGACACGAGACACAACACAAAACGTCCACAAGAACTTCGACATAACGGCCTTTAAGGTGAACAGACACGAGACACAACACAAAACGTCCACAAGAACTTCGACATAACGGCCTTTAAGGTGAACAGACACGAGACACAACACAAAACGTCCACAAGAGCTTCGACATAACGGCCTTTAAGGTGAACAGACACGAGACACAACACAAAACGTCCACAAGAGCTTCGACATAACGGCCTTTACATTGAACAGACTCGAGACACAACACAAAACAACACAGTAAACCATGCTGTATATATTCACTGATAATTATCAAGTAAGAGTCAACTCAAACACAAAACGTGAGAGTGGAATTAAAATTGGACCACCCTGTGCATAGTTTCTCGAAAGGCCGTCTACAACGTTTCCCAGCCATTCATATTCACGTGTGCTTGTTGACATTCAATGGCGATTTTGTCGTGTTCAAAGACTGTTCAATAGGACACACATACTTCCAACATACACGCAAACACTTAGATAGTTATCAGAATCTACGTTATTATGAGTGAATCGTTTGAATCAATTCAGTGTGTCCCGCGGCCATGTTTGTTCAATGTGTGTGTCACTGTCCATGTCGCTGTGTGTCACTGTCCATGTCGCTGTGTGTCACTGTCCATGTCGCTGTGTGTCACTGTCCATGTCGCTGTGTGTCAATGTCCATGTCGGTGTGTGTCACTGTCCATGTCGCTGTGTGTCACTGTCCATGTCGCTGTGTGTCACTGTCCATGTCGCTGTGTGTCACTGTCCATGTCGCTGTGTGTCACTGTGTGTCACTGTCCATGTCGCTGTGTGTCACTGTCCATGTCGCTGTGTGTCACTGTCCATGTCGCTGTGTGTCACTGTGTGTCACTGTCCATGTCGCTGTGTGTCACTGTCCATATCGCTGTGTGTCACTGTCCATGTCGTTGTGTGTCACTGTCCATGTCGCTGTGTGTCACTGTCCATGTCGCTGTGTGTCACTGTCCATGTCGCTGTGTGTCACTGTGTGTCACTGTCCATATCGCTGTGTGTCACTGTCCATGTCGCTGTGTGTCACTGTCCATATCGCTGTGTGTCACTGTCCATGTCGCTGTGTGTCACTGTCCATATCGCTGTGTGTCACTGTCCATGTCGCTGTGTGTGTCACTGTCCATGTCGCTGTGTGTCACTGTCCATGTCGCTGTGTGTCACTGTCCATGTCGCTGTGTGTCACTGTCCATGTCGCTGTGTGTCACTGTCCATGTCGCTGTGTGGAGCTGTCCATATCGCTGTGTGTCACTGTCCATGTCGCTGTGTGTCACTGTCCATGTCGCTGTGTGTCACTGTCCATGTCGCTGTGTGTCACTGTCCATGTCGCTGTGTGTCACTGTCCATGTCGCAGTGTGTCACTGTCCATGTCGCCGTGTGTCACTGTCCATGTCGCGTTGTGTCGCTCTGTGTACGAGGTGAAGGCAGTAGTGAAGGCATGGGTGCCATTCGTATGCCAACACAAAACTCTCTCTCTCTGTTTGAGCTGCTTTTTACTGTCTTTGTTTTCTTTTAATTCTTCTCAAAGTTTCGGTCTCTGTCTGTGTGGCTGTCCCTATCTGTGTGTGTCTCTCTGTCTCTGCCTCGCACTAATTATGTCTGTCCGTTGGTCTCTCTGTCTATCTCTCTGTATATCTTTTTCTCTCTGTGTCTTTTTTACTAACTCTTTCAGTTTATTAAAATAAAAACACACAGAGGAAAGACATGTGCAGAACTGTTGTTCACTGTTGCTATTACCACTATCTCTATATTTGTCTTTGGTTCTGTATGTCTGTCCTTCTCTCTCTTTGGTTACTTCTAAGGACTATGCCAAAAAGAAATCTGCAGAGTTGCTCTTCACTTTTCTCTTTATCTATGTATTCTTAACCTTCGGTTCCTGTCTGTCTGTTTGTCTGTCTGTCTTGTCTGTCTGTCTGTATCTCTCTCTCTCTCTCTCTCTCTCTCTCTCTCTCTCTCTCTCTCTCTCTCTCTTTCTGTGTGTCTCGGTCTGTCTGTCTGTCTGTATATCCGTCTCTCTCTCTCTCTCTCTCTCTCTCTCTCTCTCTCTCTCTCTCTCTCTCTCTCTAAAAGTTTTGGGAAACAGTCCGTTCAGTGCGACCATCTCTTGGTGGACAATGCAACATATCGATGGAACAGTGGTATGAGCATTTTCGTGATGTTTTTGGTACCGTACCACCTGCTGAAACAAATACTCCAGGTAATGAAGGTGATCAAAGTTTTGAGCAAGGATAGCTAAGAAATTGTGACTCTTTAAACCAATTGATCACACATGATGAGGTAATGCGTGCAGCCCGGGCGCTAAGAAATGAAAAGGCAGCTGGCCCAGATGGGTTGATTAACGAGTTTTATAAGAATGGTATTGATATACTTTTGCCTTTTTTGACCAAATTTTTTAATCATTTATTTGACAACGGTTTGTTTCCCGATGAATGGTCACACTCGATTTTGCACCCAATTCATAAGAAAGGAGATATTGATTCACCGGATAATTATAGAGGTGTTTCGTTATTGAATGTATGCAGCAAATTATATAGTTTTATTTTGAATAAACGTATTTCTGATTGGATAGAAGAGAACGAAGTTGTTGGGGAGGAGCAAGATCACATATTTACACTGTTCGGAATTCTACAGTTGAGACATAGAAAACTGTATGCAGCCTTTATAGATTTTCGGAAAGCGTTTGACTCTGTTCACAGGGAGAAACTATGGAAAGTACTGGATCAGAATGGCATGTGTGGAAAGATTGTTTTAGCCCTTAAAAGTATGTATACGACAGTGAAAACGTGTGTTCGAGCAGGAGGTGAACTTTCAGATGTATTCATGTGTCCAGTCGGCCTAAAACAGGGTGAAAACTGCTCACCGATTTTGTTCTCATTGTTTATTAACGAATTAACCAAAGACATTATGGCAAATGGAAGACACGGTATTCAATTGTCACTGGATTTAGTCGAATTATTGATTTTGTTGTTTGCGGATGATGTGGTTTTAATCTCTGATAGTGTCATCGGTTTGCAAAACCAGCTAAATGTTTTATTGACCACCTTAAAGAAGCTTGAGGTAGTCGTAAATATGGCTAAATCGAACATAGTTGTGTTTGGAAACGGTGGCCATCTGGCATTACGAGAAAAATGGTTCTTTGGTGATAGTGAAGTGAAAGTTGTAAACATGTATAAGTATTTAGGAGTCTATTTGTCCACAAGAATCTCTTTTTCCCACACTCTAAACGACCTTGCTGATCGCGCGAGAAAGGGAGTATCAGCTATCCTCAAACTTCTTT
>NW_027126460.1:50620-55620 GCF_037325665.1 Littorina saxatilis | reverse complement strand
ATGTCTTCGCATTTTTTATTGAGGCAGATTTCTTTTTACAAGGCATCATACAATGCGCAGAACATAAGGGTATATCGATACGTATAATGGATAAGACGGAGCATGACATTTTCAGTACAAAAGACAAGCAGTTATGACAGATACTGCTCAACAAGGGTGTACTATAATACCCTCTAAAGCAAACAGTTGTCATCATTCATGTATATAGTGAATTTATTTATCAACGTTATATATGTAGGACTATTCATTTAAGAACATGTTTGGTGTTGGCTTCACTTTACTAATTCTACGTTTGCATAGAACAATTGGGCTTGCAATAAAATGCAATCTGTGTTATTTTTCACAATTCAACATTCAGTATTTGTATGCTAACGAAGCGGTAACGTATGCATCGGTAACGTATGTAACCATGGTGATGATGAAAGCACGCAACATGTTTTCCTCCATAAAGCACATGTAGGTACATACTGTCATAGCCATACATTGTTTAGGTTCTGAAATGCTTTTGTGTAAAAGGTAGGTAACGGATGTATCAGTGAAAAGACCGACACGACATTTTCTAACTACAAAGCTGGATGTTAAAAGTACACCTGAATGTTCAGTGTGTACGAGGTGTTGACGAACACACAACTGATGGAATCGTAAAACCCCAATGCATGTCTGTAAACGAACACACAACTGATGGAATCGTAAAACCTCGTGCCCAATGCATGTCTGTAAACGAACACACAACTGATGGAATTGTAAAACCTCGTGTCCAATGCATGTCTGTAAACGAACACTAAACTGATGGAATCGTAAAACCTCGTGTCCAATGTATGTCTGTAAACGATCACACAACTGATGGAATCGTAAAACCTCGTGTCCAATGCATGTCTGTAAACGATCACACAACTGATGGAATCGTAAAACCTCGTGCCCAATGTATGTCTGTAAACGAACACACAACTGATGGAATCGTAAAACCTCGTGCCCAATGCATGTCTGTAAACGAACACTCAACTGATGGAGTCGTAAAACCTCGTGCCCAATGCATGTCTGTAAACGAACACACAACTGATGGAATCGTAAAACCCCCATGCATGTCTGTAAACGAACACACAACTGATGGAATCGTAAAACCTCGTGCCCAATGCATGTCTGTAAACGAACACTCAACTGATGGAATCGTAAAACCTCGTGCCCAATGCATGTCTGTAAACGAACACTCAACTGATGGAATCGTAAAACCTCGTGCCCAATGCATGTCTGTAAACGAATACACAACTGATGGAATCGTAAAACCTCGTGCCCAATGCATGTCTGTAAACGAGCACTCAACTGATGGAATCGTAAAACCTCGTGCCCAATGCATGTCTGTAAACGAACACTCAACTGATGGAATCGTAAAACCTCGTGCCCAATGCATGTCTGTAAACGAACACACAACTGATGGAATCGTAAAACCTCGTGCCCAATGCATGTCTGTAAACGAACACACACCTGATGGAATCGTAAAACCTCGTGCCCAATGCATGTCTGTAAACGAACACACAACTGATGGAATCGTAAAACCTCGTGCCCAATGTATGTCTGTAAACGAACACACAACTGATGGAATCGTAAAACCTCGTGCCCAATGCATGTCTGTAAACGAACACACAACTGATGGAATCGTAAAACCCCAATGCATGTCTGTAAACGAACACAGGGTTCCCCAAAGGGCGTATCCCTGCGTGCTATACGCACTAAAAGCCAAAGAGACGTACTCAACATGTGACGTGTGGAGGGGGGCGCATTTAACCAAGAGACGTACTCAACATGTGTGGAGGGGGACGCATTTAACCAAGAGACGTACTCAACATGTGTGGAGGGGGACACATTTAACCAAGAGACGTACTCAACATGTGTGGAGGGGG
Organism: Littorina saxatilis; assembly: GCF_037325665.1. Classification (NCBI taxonomy): domain Eukaryota; kingdom Metazoa; phylum Mollusca; class Gastropoda; order Littorinimorpha; family Littorinidae; genus Littorina; species Littorina saxatilis. The sequence continues at coordinate 53,722 of NW_027126460.1, read as the reverse complement.
ACGCATTTAACCAAAAGACGTACTCAACTTGTGTGGAGGGGGACGCATTTAACCAAGAGACGTACTCAACATGTGTGGAGGGGGACGCATTTAACCAAAAGACGTACTCAACATGTGTGGAGGGGGACGCATTTAACCAAGAGACGTACTCAACATGTGAGGAGGGGACGCATTTAACCAAAAGACGTACTCAACATGTGTAGAGGGGGACGCATTTAACCAAAAGACGTACTCAACATGTGTGGAGGGGGACGCATTTAACCAAAAGACGTACTCAACATGTGTGGAGGGGGACGCATTTAACCAAAAGACGTACTCAACATGTGTGGAGGGGGACGCATTTAACCAAGAGACGTACTCAACATGTGTGGAGGGGGACGCATTTAACCAAAAGACGTACTCAACATGTGTGGAGGGGGACGCATTTAACCAAAAGACGTACTCAACATGTGTGGAGGGGGACGCATTTAACCAAAAGACGTACTCAACATGTGTGGAAGGGGACGCATTTAACCAAAAGACGTACTCAACATGTGTGGAGAGGGACGCATTTAACCAAAAGACGTACTCAACATGTGTAGAGGGGACACATTTAACCAAGAGACGTACTCAACATGTGTGGAGGGGGACGCATTTAACCAAAAGACGTACTCAACATGTGACGTGTGGAGGGGGACACATTTAACCAAAAGACGTACTCAACATGTGTGGAGGGGGGCGCATTTAACCAAAAGACGTACTCAACATGTGTGGAGGGGGACACATTTAACCAAGAGACGTACTCAACATGTGTGGAGTGGGACGCATTTAACCAAGAGACGTACTCAACATGTGTGGAGAGGGGCGCATTTAACCAAGAGACGTACTCAACATGTGTGGAGAGGGACGCATTTAACCAAGAGACGTACTCAACATGTGTGAAGGGGGACGCATTTAACCAAGAGACGTACTCAACATGTGTGGAGGGGGACACATTTAACCAAGAGACGTACTCAACATGTCTGGAGGGGGACGCATTTAACCAAAAGACGTACTCAACATGTGTGGAGGGGGACACATTTAACCAAGAGACGTACTCAACATGTGTAGAGGGGGACGCATTTAACCAAAAGACGTACTCAACATGTGTGGAGGGGGACGCATTTAACCAAAAGACGTACTCAACATGTGTGGAGGGGGACGCATTTAACCAAGAGACGTACTCAACATGTGTGGAGGGGGACGCATTAAACCAAAAGACGTACTCAACATGTGTGGAGGGGGACGCATTTAACCAAGAGACGTACTCAACATGTGTGGAGGGGGACGCATTTAACCAAAAGACGTACTCAACATGTGACGTGTGGAGGGGGACACATTTAACCAAAAGACGTACTCAACATGTGTGGAGGGGGACGCATTTAACCAAAAGACGTACTCAACATGTGTAGAGGGGGACGCATTTAACCAAGAGACGTACTCAACATGTGTGGAGGGGGACACATTTAACCAAGAGACGTACTCAACATGTGTAGAGGGGGACACATTTAACCAAAAGACGTACTCAACATGTGTAGAGGGGGACACATTTAACCAAAAGACGTACTCAACATGTGTAGAGGGGGACGCATTTAACCAAAAGACGTACTCAACATGTGTGGAGGGGGACACATTTAACCAAGAGACGTACTCAACATGTGTAGAGGGGGACGCATTTAACCAAGAGACGTACTCAACATGTGTGGAGGGGGACGCATTTAACCAAGAGACGTACTCAACATGTGTGGAGGGGGACGCATTTAACCAAAAGACGTACTCAACATGTGTGGAGGGGGACGCATTTAACCAAGAGACGTACTCAACATGTGTAGAGGGGGACGCATTTAACCAAAAGACGTACTCAACATGTGTAGAGGGGGACGCATTTAACCAAGAGACGTACTCAACATGTGTGGAGGGGGACACATTTAACCAAAAGACGTACTCAACATGTGTGGAGAGGGACACATTTAACCAAGAGACGTACTCAACATGTGTGGAGGGGGACACATTTAACCAAGAGACGTACTCAACATGTGTAGAGGGGGACGCATTCAACCAAAAGACGTACTCAACATGTGTAGAGGGGGACGCATTTAACCAAAAGACGTACTCAACATGTGTAGAGGGGGACACATTTAACCAAGAGACGTACTCAACATGTGTAGAGGGGGACACATTTAACCAAAAGACGTACTCAACATGTGTAGAGGGGGACGCATTTAACCAAGAGACGTACTCAACATGTGTAGAGGGGGACGCATTTAACCAAAAGACGTACTCAACATGTGTGGAGGGGGACGCATTTAACCAAAAGACGTACTCAACATGTGTGGAGGGGGACGCATTTAACCAAAAGACGTACTCAACATGTGTGGAGGGGGACGCATTTAACCAAAAAAACGAGCGGGTCCCGTGACGTACTAAATATCCGTTCTCGTGCGTACTCTGGGTACTGTTTTGAGACTGTAGTCGTTAGCTTAGTTTGGTGCCAGCACAAATGCCAATTTTACGCGGGAACAACATCTAAAAGGAAGCTGAAGCCGATGCAGATGTTGCTGTGCCCGGCAAAGGATTTGGTCTAAGATGCTCTGGTTGCTGGGGAAAAGCTTGTTGGGCGACTTGAACGGTGAACGAATACACTGCTCAGACAGATCCAGCCATGCACAGGAGGAAACATATCGCACACACCGAGCACAAGATACAGATGTTTTCAAACAGAATGGAAGAGGACGTATACACAATGACATTGATAGGCTTACATTTGAAACTTCGAAATGATGGTCGTGGATTGACTGCTGCAAAAAGTCGTATTGAAGCCTCAAAAAGGCTCCTGGTGAGAAGTTTCAAATGCAAGCCTGTCAATGTGATTGTATGTCAAGTCTCACAGACTGCACCAGTTAAATTTGCTTAATTCTCTGTCAACAACTGGCTCTCAGTCATGGAAATAATCTAACAGAAGCTCCACCCCCATACCAAGCAAACGTACCTTTTTTATTTTTTTATTTTATTTATAAAGAGAGATCCAAAATACCTCTTTCAAACAGCATCTGTGGCGGGGGGGGGGGGGGGGGGGGGGGGGGG
>NW_027126460.1:25000-50420 GCF_037325665.1 Littorina saxatilis | reverse complement strand
CCCCCCCCCCCCCCCCCCCCCCCTGTTCAGATTATTCGTTTCCTGCTGGAGGTGGAGGTTAAGTCAACCAATAACTACGGAAGCCACAGTTTTCTCTTGTTTCGTGCGTCTCTGTTCCTTGACCAATTCTCTTGATTGTGGTACCGCTGTGTTCCTAAGACTCTACGTTTTCCTTTGATATCAGGCTCATTATGCATAACGGAATTAAACACGTGATAGCCGCCAATGAATAAAGTAATTCATGTTTTCCCGATTAAGGTACATGTTTGTGACAAATTGGAACCTGGCAGTGAGGAGGGTATCGCTGCAACAGTTATTCTAAATCCTTATGTACCCGTGTTCGCATGGTTGGTTTTGATAATATGCCAGAGGAAGTAGATATTTTGGAAAATATGAAATGCAAATGGCGGCCATAATTAATATTTTTTTGATACTTACTTTCTCTAGCAGACAATCAAAACCAAACATGCGAGCACGGGTACATGAGGATGTAGACCAACTGTGGCGGCGATACACGGGTACATGAGGATGTAGACCAACTGTGGCGGCGATACACGGGTCCATGAGGATGTAGACCAACTGTGGCGGCGATACACGGGTCCATGAGGATGTAGACCAACTGTGGCGGCGATACACGGGTACATGAGGATGTAGACCAACTGTGGCGGCGATACACGGGTACATGAGGATGTAGACCAACTGTGGCGGCGATACACGGGTACATGAGGATGTAGACCAACTGTGGCGGCGATACACGGGTACATGAGGATGTAGACCAACTGTGGCGGCGATACACGGGTACATGAGGATGTAGACCAACTGTGGCGGCGATACACGGGTACATGAGGATGTAGACCAACTGTGGCGGCGATACACGGGTACATGAGGATGTAGATCAACTGTGGCGGCGATACACGGGTACATGAGGATGTAGACCAACTGTGGCGGCGATACACGGGTACATGAGGATGTAGATCAACTGTGGCGGCGATACACGGGTACATGAGGATGTAGACCAACTGTGGCGGCGATACCCTCCTCACTGCCAGCTTCCAATTACTCCGGCACAGTATGTACATGTAAACCTAAATCGGAAAACAACCTAATTGCTTCATTCGTTAGAGATTATTACGTGTTTGATCCAGTTATACGCAATACGCCTCATATCAAAGGAAAGTACAGAGTCTTAGGAACATAACGGTACCAAAACCAAGAGAATTGGGCAAGAAACAAATCGTACGATGCAATAGAAAACTGTAGGCATTAGTTGACTTAACATCCACCCGTTAATCATTTAAATTGTCTCTTCTTGATACTAATTCTCTAGTGTTGTTTATCGGACACAAAGTAACACACGGCGACAAAGCAACACAGCATTTGTACAGGCAGTGTCATACATTGAATATCAATATTTTGATTGGTAGAATTAGCTAATGTTAATGTGTCCGGGGCCTGTGATGTATGTCAGGGCACAACTCGCTCTGTCTTGATATCGGAGTGTCGGGTCTTGGCGTGTTCCTGCCTGTCTCTAACTTAACGCTCACTGTCAGTGTGTCCGGGGCCTGTGATATATGTCAGGGCACAACTCGCTCTGTCTTGATATCGGAGTGTCGGGTCTTGGTGCGATCCTGCCTGTCTCTAACTTAACGCTCACTGTCAGTGTGTCCGGGGTCTGTGATATATGTCAGGGCACAACTCGCTCTGTCTTGATATCGGAGTGTCGGGTCTTGGCGTGGTCCTGCCTGTCTCTACTGTCAGTGTGTGCGGGGCGATCTCAAGAAGTGTGTGGGAGCTGAAGTCACTTTATCCAACGTGGCAAAGAAACCATTGCTGTGCAGTTATCAAAGCCTCTGTGGCAAAGAAACCATTAGCTATCAAAGCCTCTGTGGGCCTTCTTGAACAGTCTTTTGAACACGACAAAATCGCCATTGAATGTCAACTAGCACACGTGAATATGAATGGCTGGGACAAATTGTAGACGGTCTTACGAGAAACTATGCACAGGGTGGTCCAATTTTAATTCCACTCTCACGTTTTGTGTTTGAGTTGACTCTTACTTGATACTTATCAGTGAATATATACAGCATGTTTACTGTGTTGTTTTCTGTTGTGTCTCGTGTCTGTTCACCTTAAAGGCCGTTATGTCGAAGCTCTTGTGGACGTTTTGTGTTGTGTCTCGTGTCTGTTCACCTTAAAGGCCGTTATGTCGAAGTTCTTGTGGACGTTTTGTGTTGTGTCTCGTGTCTGTTCACCTTAAAGGCCGTTATGTCGAAGCTCTTGTGGACGTTTTGTGTTGTGTCTCGTGTCTGTTCACCTTAAAGGCCGTTATGTCGAAGCTCTAGTGGACGTTTTGTGTTGTGTCTCGTGTCTGTTCACCTTAAAGGCCGTTATGTCGAAGCTCTTGTGGACGTTTTGTGTTGTGTCTCGTGTCTGTTCACCTTAAAGGCCGTTATGTCGAAGCTCTTGTGGACGTTTTGTGTTGTGTCTCGTGTCTGTTCACCTTAAAGGCCGTTATGTCGAAGCTCTTGTGGACGTTTTGTGTTGTCCAGATTTAAATTAAACATTTCTTAGTTTGTTTAACATTCTGTTTTAGGCCTAGGGGGATTCTTTGTGCAGCTGTAACAAGGAGGTTCTAGTCGCGTCCTGAAAGCAAATCAATCGTACAGTCCACCTGCACACACTGGCATGGTTTTAAGTATGTCTTCTTTTCAGTCTCCAGACATGTTGGTCAATTGCGTATTTCATGTTTACCGCAGAGATCTCTGCTTCACTTGTCTAGTTAGAGAAGCTCAGAACAAGAGAAACAGAGATCTCTGCTTCACTTGTCTGGTTAGAGAAGTTCACAACAAGAGAAACAGAGATCTCTGCTTCACTTGTCTGGTTAGAGAAGTTCAGAACAAGAGAAACAGAGATCTCTGCTTCACTTGTCTGGTTAGAGAAGTTCACAACAAGAGAAACAGAGATCTCTGCTTCACGTGTCTAGTTAGAGAAGCTCAGAACAAGAGAAACAGAGATCTCTGCTTCACTTGTCTAGTTAGAGAAGCTCAGAACAAGAGGAACAGAGATCTCTGCTTCACTTGTCTAGTTAGAGAAGTTCACAACAAGAGAAACAGAGATCTCTGCTTCACTTGTCTAGTTAGAGAAGTTCACAACAAGAGAAACAGAGATCTCTGCTTCACTTGTCTAGTTAGAGAAGTTCACAACAAGAGAAACAGAGATCTCTGCTTCACGTGTCTAGTTAGAGAAGTTCAGAACAAGAGAAACAGAGATCTCTGCTTCACTTGTCTAGTTAGAGAAGTTCAGAACAAGAGAAACAGAGATCTCTGCTTCACGTGTCTAGTTAGAGAAGCTCAGAACAAGAGAAACAGAGATCTCTGCTTCACTCGTCTAGTTAGAGAAGTTCACAACAAGAGAAACAGAGATCTCTGCTTCACGTGTCTAGTTAGAGAAGTTCACAACAAGAGAAACAGAGATCTCTGCTTCACTTGTCTAGTTAGAGAAGTTCACAACAAGAGAAACAGAGATCTCTGCTTCACGTGTCTAGTTAGAGAAGTTCACAACAAGAGAAACAGAGATCTCTGCTTCACGTGTCTAGTTAGAGAAGTTCACAACAAGAGAAACAGAGATCTCTGCTTCACTTGTCTAGTTAGAGAAGTTCACAACAAGAGAAACAGAGATCTCTGCTTCACGTGTCTAGTTAGAGAAGTTCAGAACAAGAGAAACAGAGATCTCTGCTTCACTTGTCTAGTTAGAGAAGTTCAGAACAAGAGAAACAGAGATCTCTGCTTCACTTGTCTGGTTATAGAAGTTCACAACAAGAGAAACAGAGATCTCTGCTTCACTTGTCTAGTTAGAGAAGTTCACAACAAGAGAAACAGAAACAAAAAGACAAAAATAACACAAAAACAAAACAAAACACAATAAAAAGGTAAGCGGCATAATCTTCAACCAGTCAATCAACCAATCGACTGCAAGGCATGCGTCATACATGCGGACACCAACATAATATATCAAGCGGAAGATACGGGAGACAGTCAAGTTTTGGGCATGTCCGGGGAAAGCGTGAGAAAAAAATCCCACACTGAAAGCATGGGATGAACTCTGACACCTACTGTGTGTTGGTTTTAACTGTTGCCTGATACTCTGTTAGCTGGTGATTGAAAACAGACAATGACGGCGATTGAACCATGTCTCTTTACGCTCTCTCTGCACGTACACAACAACGCAAGCCCTTCTCTGTGCCTTTCAAGTCATTGAATCTTGAATCCGAAATAGCTTTTGTGATAACCTCTCTGCAAACTGAAGTGGTGTCATTCGGACTGAATGGAGAAAACATCTGTGTATCTAACACACAGTGAGGAGAGAGAGAGAGAGAGAGAGAGAGAGAGAGAGAGAGAGAGAGAGAGAGAGAGAGAGAGAGAGAGAGAGAGAGAGAGATAGAGAGAGAGAGAGGGAGTCGGAGTCGGAAATATTATTTGTTAGGCCTCCGGCCGGCCCATAACAAGATTGGTGACACATAATACAAGCGAACAATGTTTAAAATAAGCAGAAAAAGCAACATTATTGACTTGCATCTTGCAACTGTGCATTTTCCAGAGAATCAGTGCGAAATCGTAGTGCTTTGTAAATATACGTTGCTAATTGTCTTACCACTTGGTCATTTGTTGAGGCTAGTAATTGGCACATTCTAAACATGGATGGGTTCCGATAATACTTTGAGGCTATTAATTCAACTCTGATCTCATTATATGCGGGACAAACAAGTAAAAAATGAACTTTTGTTTCAAGTGTATCATCTGAGCACAAAGGGCAAAGTCTGTCTACGTTATTCACATTGGGTTTATACTGTAAATAGTGGTTATTTAAGGGTGACATACCAAATCTGAAACGTGCTAACATTCTCCTCAAATGAACATTTCTTATCTGATACAAATAACCACTCATACTCAAGGACTGCCTAAATAACGAATACACATTATAAAACACGTGTGATTCAAGGGAACTATGTCAATCCTGTCTAAAGCAATCGACAAGTCTTTGGCGAAATTCTCTTACAAACGTGGAAATATCACCAACACCTTGTGCTTCCCACACTTCACCAAATCCATACTTGTACAAAACATTACGAACGTTACAAGCCCATGTCGTGTAATTTTGCCTTTGTATCTATAGACAATAACATATTATACACTTTCTTGGGCTCTGAAACACCTAACAGTGAACACAATGCTAGCCATATGTAGCTCTGAAACACCTAACAGTGAACACAATGCTAGCCATATGTAGCTCTGAAACACCTAACAGTGAACACAATGCTAGCCATATGTAGCTCTGAAACACCTAACAGTGAACACAATGCTAGCCATATGTAGCTCTGAAACACCTAACAGTGAACACAAAACTTTATACACTTTATGTGCGTTACCACAAACAGAGGATAACGTCCTGTTTCATCGTAAACAATATGCCTTGGTGACTTCGAATGGACACCGACAAACCTTTTAATGGCAGACAAATGTACTCCTTCAACAATTTGTTGATCAGCAGAGAGTCCCCAGACCTCCGAACCGTACGTCAAGATCGGTTGTATTTGACTGTCAAACAGTTTAAAAAATGTATCAGGAGAATATTCCCCAATACTCCAAAGAAGTTTGAGGATAGCTGATACTCCCTTTCTCGCGCGATCAGCAAGGTCGTTTAGAGTGTGGGAAAAAGAGATTCTTGTGGACAAATAGACTCCTAAATACTTATACATGTTTACAACTTTCACTTCACTATCACCAAAGAACCATTTTTTTCTCGTAATGCCAGATGGCCACCGTTTCCAAACACAACTATGTTCGATTTAGCCATATTTACGACTACCTCAAGCTTCTTTGAGGTGGTCAATAAAACATTTAGCTGGTTTTGCAAACCGATGACACTATCAGAGATTAAAACCACATCATCCGCAAACAACAAAATCAATAATTCGACTAAATCCAGTGACAATTGAATACCGTGTCTTCCATTTGCCATAATGTCTTTGGTTAATTCGTTAATAAACAATGAGAACCCTGTTTTAGGCCAACTGGACACATGAATACATCTGAAAGTTCACCTCCTGCTCGAACACACGTTTTCCTTGTCGTATACATACTTTTAAGGGCTAAAACAATCTTTCCACACATGCCATTCTGATCCAGTACTTTCCATAGTTTCTCCCTGTGAACAGAGTCAAACGCTTTCCGAAAATCTATAAAGGCTGCATACAGTTTTCTATGTCTCAACAACTGTTTCTGTACAATTCCAAACAGTGTAAATATGTGATCTACTGTAGAGTGATCTTGGCGAAAACCAGCTTGCTCCTCCCCAACAACTTCGTTCTCTTCTATCCAATCAGAAATACGTTTATTCAAAATAAAACTATATAATTTGCTGCATACATTCAACAACGAAACACCTCTATAATTATCCGGTGAATCAATATCTCCTTTCTTATGAATTGGGTGCAAAATCGAGTGTGACCATTCATCGGGAAACAAACCGTTGTCAAATAAATGATTAAAACATTTGGTCAAAAAAGGCAAAAGTATATCAATACCATTCTTATAAAACTCGTTAATCAACCCATCTGGGCCAGCTGCCTTTTCATTTCTTAGCGCCCGGGCTGCACGCATTACCTCATCATGTGTGATCAATTGGTTTAAAGAGTCACAATTTCTTAGCTATCCTTGCTCAAAACTTTGATCACCTTCATTACCTGGAGTATTTGTTTCAGCAGGTGGTACGGTACCAAAAACATCACGAAAATGCTCATACCACTGTTCCATCGATATGTTGCATTGTCCACCAAGAGATGGTCGCACTGAACGGACTGTTTCCCAAAACTTTTAGAGAGAGAGAGAGAGAGAGAGAGAGAGAGAGAGAGAGAGAGAGAGAGAGAGAGAGAGAGAGAGAGAGAGAGAGAGAAAGAGAGAGAGAGAGAGACGGATATACAGACAGACAGACCGAGACACACAGAAAGAGAGAGAGAGAGAGAGAGAGAGAGAGAGAGAGAGAGAGAGAGAGAGAGAGAGAGAGAGAGAGAGAGAGAGAGAGAGAGAGAGAGAGAGAGAGAGAGATATACACAGACAGACAAGACAGACAGACAGACAGACAGGAACCGAAGGTTAAGAATACATAGATAAAGAGAAAAGTGAAGAGCAATTTTGCAGATTTCTTTTTTGTATAGTCCTTGGAAGTAAGCTAAGAGAGAGAAGAACAGACACACAGAACCAAAGACAAAGAAAGAGATAGTGGTAATAGCAACAGTGAACAACAGTTCTGCAGATGTCTTTCCTCCGTGTGTTTTTACTTTAATAAACTGAGAGAGTCAGTAAAAAAGACACAGAGAGAAAAAGATATACAGAGACATAGACAGAGAGACCAACGGACAGACATAATCAGTGCGAGGCAGAGACAGAGAGACACACACACATAGGGGACAGATACACAGACAGAGACCGACACTTTGAGAAGAATTAAAAGAAAACAAAGACAGTAAAAAGCAGCTCAAACAGAGAGAGAGAGAGAGAGAGAGAGAGAGAGAGAGAGAGAGAGAGAGAGAGAGATAGAGAGAGAGAGAGAGAGTTTTGTGTTGGCATACGAATGGCACCCATGCCTTCACTACTGCCTTCACCTCGTACACAGAGCGACACAACGCGACATGGACAGTGACACACAGCGACATGGACAGTGACACACAGCGACATGGACAGGGACACACAGCGACACACAGCGACATGGACAGTGACACACAGTGACATGGACAGTGACACACAGCGACATGGACAGTGACACACAGCGACATGGACAGTGATACACACATCGACATGGACAGTGACACACAGCGACATGGACAGTGACACACAGCGACATGGACAGTGATACACACATCGACATGGACAGTGACACACAGTGACACACAGCGACATGGACAGTGACACACAGCGACATGGACAGTGACACACAGCGACATGGACAGTGACACACAGCGACATGGACAGTGACACACAGCGATATGGACAGTGACACACAGCGACTTGGACAGTGACACACAGCGACATGGACAGTGACACACACAGCGACATGGACAGTGACACACAGCGACATGGACAGTGACACACAGCGACATGGACAGTGACACACAGCGGCATGGACAGTGACACACAGCGACATGGACAGTGACACACAGCGACATGGACAGTGACACACAGCGACATGGACAGTGACACACAACGACATGGACAGTGACACACAGCGACATGGACAGTGACACACAGCGATATGAACAGTGACACACAGCGACATGGACAGTGACACACAGCGACATGGACAGTGACACACAGCGACATGGACAGTGACACACAGCGACATGGACAGTGACACACAGCGACATGGACAGTGACACACAGCGACATGAACAGTGACACACAGCAGCATGGACAGTGACACACAGCGGCATGGACAGTGACACACAGCGACATGGACAGTGACACACAGCGATATGGACAGTGACACACAGCTAGCGACATGGACAGTGACACACAGCGACATGGACAGTGACACACAGCGGCATGGACAGTGACACACAGCGACATGGACAGTGACACACAGCGACATGGACAGTGACACACAGCGATATGGACAGTGACACACAGCGATATGGACAGTTACACACATCGATATGGACAGTGACACACAGTGATATGGACAGTGACACACAGTGACACACAGCGACATGGACAGTGACACACAGCGACATGGACAGTGACACACAGCGACATGGACAGTGACACACAGCGACATGGACAGTGACACACAGCGACATGGACAGTGACACACACATTGAACAAACATGGCGGGACACAATTGATTCGAACGATTCACTCATAATAACGTAGATTCTGATAACTATCTAAGCGTTTGCGTATGTTGGAAGTTCACCCAGCAAAGTCGCCTCATGTTTGAAGTGTGAGTTCAGTTGCGTATGTTGGAAGTTGACCCAGCACAGTCGCCTCATGTTTGAAGTGTGAGTTGAGTTGTGTATGTTGGAAGTTCACCCAGCAAAGTCGCCTCATGTTTGAAGTGTGAGTTGAGTTGTGTATGTTGGAAGTTCACCCAGCAAAGTCGCCTCATGTTTGAAGTGTGAGGTGAGTTGTGTATGTTGGAAGTTCACCCAGCAAAGTCGCCTCATGTTTGAAGTGTGAGTTGAGTTGTGTGTGTTGGAAGTTCACCCAGCAAAGTCGCCTCATGTTTGAAGTGTGAGCTGAGTTGTGTGTGTTGGAAGTTCACCCAGCACAGTCGCCTCATGTTTGAAGTGTGAGTTGAGTTGTGTATGTTGGAAGTTCACCCAGCAAAGTCGCCTCATGTTTGAAGTGTGAGTTGAGTTGTGTGTTACATGTCCATGCAGTTTAAAAAATATAAGATGGCTGACCGATTTTAAGTTCTTTTAACGCCAACATCGTTCTGGACACTTCTGGGAGGGAACTCTTTTGACACAGAATAGTGTTTTGTACCTCAGGCAGAAGGAACACCTATTGCTGGACTAACAATCAACAGTCTTAGGAACTTGGGGTGTCGTTGAGTTGTGCAGCACTGCACGAACATGATACTGAGAGTCCCCCTGTTCTGATCATTGATATCCTGCTTCATCATGTTTCTTATCTAAATACTCATTCTCTGTTGTTTATCGGACACAGAGTAACTCACTGCGACAAAGCAACACAGCATTTGTACAGGTAGTGCCATATATTGAATAGGAATATTGCCATTGGTAGAAAATGCTTATGTTAATGTGTCCGGGGCCTGTGATTTGTAAAGGGCACAATTCGCCCTGTCTTGATATCGGAGTGTCGGGTCTTGACGTGTTCCTGCCTGTCTCTAACTTCACGCTCACTGTCAGTGTGTCCGGGGCCTGTGATTTGTAAAGGGCACAATTCGCCCTGTCTTGATATCGGAGTGTCGGGTCTTGACGTGTTCCTGCCTGTCTCTAACTTCACGCTCAGTGTCAGTGTGTCCGGGGCCTGTGATTTGTAAAGGGCACAATTCGCCCTGTCTTGATATCGGAGTGTCGGGTCTTGCCGTGTTCCTGCCTGTCTCTAACTTCACGCTCAGTGTCAGTGTGTGCGGGGCCTGTGGTTTGTAAAGGGCACAATTCGCCCTGTCTTGATATCGGAGTGTCGGGTCTTGACGTGTTCCTGCCTGTCTCTAACTTCACGCTCAGTGTCAGTGTGTGCGGGGCTATCTAAAAAAAAAGTGTACAGGCCCTGAAGTCTTTTTATAATCCAACGTGGCAAAGAAACCATTGCTGAGTATTGATCACAGCGTCTGTGTGTCCTATTGAACAGTCTTTGAACACGACAAAATCGCTATTGAATGTCAACAAGCACACGTGAATATGAATGGCTGGGAAACGTTGTAGACGGCCTTACGAGAAACTATGCACAGGGTGGTCCAATTTTAATTCCACTCTCACGTTTTGTGTTTGAGTTGACTCTTACTTGATACTTATTAGTGAATATATACAGCATGTTTACTGTGTTGTTTTCTGTTGTGTCTCGAGTCTGTTCACCTTAAAGGCCGTTATGTGGAAGCTCTTGTGGACGTTTTGTGTTGTGTCTCGTGTCTGTTCACCTTAAAGGCCGTTATGTCGAAGCTCTTGTGGACGTTTTGTGTTGTGTCTCGTGTCTGTTCACCTTAAAGGCCGTTATGTCGAAGCTCTTGTGGACGTTTTGTGTTGTGTCTCGTGTCTGTTCACCTTAAAGGCCGTTATGTCGAAGCTCTTGTGGACGTTTTGTGTTGTGTCTCGTGTCTGTTCACCTTAAAGGCCGTTATGTCGAAGCTCTTGTGGACGTTTTGTGTTGTGTCTCGTGTCTGTTCACCTTAAAGGCCGTTATGTCGAAGCTCTTGTGGACGTTTTGTGTTGTGTCTCGTGTCTGTTCACCTTAAAGGCCGTTATGTCGAAGCTCTTGTGGACGTTTTGTGTTGTGTCTCGTGTCTGTTCACCTTAAAGGCCGTTATGTCGAAGCTCTTGTGGACGTTTTGTGTTGTGTCTCGTGTCTGTTCACCTTAAAGGCCGTTATGTGGAAGCTCTTGTGGACGTTTTGTGTTGTGTCTCGTGTCTGTTCACCTTAAAGGCCGTTATGTCGAAGCTCTTGTGGACGTTTTGTGTTGTGTCTCGTGTCTGTTCACCTTAAAGGCCGTTATGTGGAAGCTCTTGTGGACGTTTTGTGTTGTGTCTCGTGTCTGTTCACCTTAAAGGCCGTTATGTCGAAGCTCGTGTGGACGTTTTGTGTTGTGTCTCGTGTCTGTTCACCTTAAAGGCCGTTATGTCGAAGCTCTTGTGGACGTTTTGTGTTGTGTCTCGTGTCTGTTCACCTTAAAGGCCGTTATGTCGAAGCTCGTGTGGACGTTTTGTGTTGTGTCTCGTGTCTGTTCACCTTAAAGGCCGTTATGTCGAAGTTCTTGTGGACGTTTTGTGTTGTGTCGCGTGTCTGTTCACCTTAAAGGCCGTTATGTCGAAGCTCTTGTGGACGTTTTGTGTTGTGTCTCGTGTCTGTTCACCTTAAAGGCCGTTATGTCGAAGCTCTTGTGGACGTTTTGTGTTGTGTCTCGTGTCTGTTCACCTTAAAGGCCGTTATGTCGAAGCTCTTGTGGACGTTTTGTGTTGTGTCTCGTGTCTGTTCACCTTAAAGGCCGTTATGTCGAAGCTCTTGTGGACGTTTTGTGTTGTGTCTCGTGTCTGTTCACCTTAAAGGCCGTTATGTCGAAGCTCTTGTGGACGTTTTGTGTTGTGTCTCGTGTCTGTTCACCTTAAAGGCCGTTATGTCGAAGCTCTTGTGGACGTTTTGTGTTGTGTCTCGTGTCTGTTCACCTTAAAGGCCGTTATGTCGAAGCTCTTGTGGACGTTTTGTGTTGTGTCTCGTGTCTGTTCACCTTAAAGGCCGTTATGTCGAAGCTCTTGTGGACGTTTTGTGTTGTGTCTCGTGTCTGTTCACCTTAAAGGCCGTTATGTCGAAGCTCTTGTGGACGTTTTGTGTTGTGTCTCGTGTCTGTTCACCTTAAAGGCCGTTATGTCGAAGCTCTTGTGGACGTTTTGTGTTGTGTCTCGTGTCTGTTCACCTTAAAGGCCGTTATGTCGAAGCTCTTGTGGACGTTTTGTGTTGTGTCTCGTGTCTGTTCACCTTAAAGGCCGTTATGTCGAAGCTCTTGTGGACGTTTTGTGTTGTGTCTCGTGTCTGTTCACCTTAAAGGCCGTTATGTCGAAGCTCTTGTGGACGTTTTGTGTTGTGTCTCGTGTCTGTTCACCTTAAAGGCCGTTATGTCGAAGCTCTTGTGGACGTTTTGTGTTGTGTCTCGTGTCTGTTCACCTTAAAGGCCGTTATGTCGAAGCTCTTGTTGACGTTTTGTGTTGTGTCTCGTGTCTGTTCACCTTAAAGGCCGTTATGTCGAAGCTCTTGTGGACGTTTTGTGTTGTGTCTCGTGTCTGTTCACCTTAAAGGCCGTTATGTCGAAGCTCTTGTGGACGTTTTGTGTTGTGTCTCGTGTCTGTTCACCTTAAAGGCCGTTATGTCGAAGCTCTTGTGGACGTTTTGTGTTGTGTCTCGTGTCTGTTCACCTTAAAGGCCGTTATGTCGAAGCTCTTGTGGACGTTTTGTGTTGTGTCTCGTGTCTGTTCACCTTAAAGGCCGTTATGTCGAAGCTCTTGTGGACGTTTTGTGTTGTGTCTCGTGTCTGTTCACCTTAAAGGCCGTTATGTCGAAGCTCTTGTGGACGTTTTGTGTTGTGTCTCGTGTCTGTTCACCTTAAAGGCCGTTATGTCGAAGCTCTTGTGGACGTTTTGTGTTGTGTCTCGTGTCTGTTCACCTTAAAGGCCGTTATGTCGAAGCTCTTGTGGACGTTTTGTGTTGTGTCTCGTGTCTGTTCACCTTAAAGGCCGTTATGTCGAAGCTCTTGTGGACGTTTTGTGTTGTGTCTCGTGTCTGTTCACCTTAAAGGCCGTTATGTCGAAGCTCTTGTGGACGTTTTGTGTTGTGTCTCGTGTCTGTTCACCTTAAAGGCCGTTATGTCGAAGCTCTTGTGGACGTTTTGTGTTGTGTCTCGTGTCTGTTCACCTTAAAGGCCGTTATGTCGAAGCTCTTGTGGACGTTTTGTGTTGTGTCTCGTGTCTGTTCACCTTAAAGGCCGTTATGTCGAAGCTCTTGTGGACGTTTTGTGTTGTGTCTCGTGTCTGTTCACCTTAAAGGCCGTTATGTCGAAGCTCTTGTGGACGTTTTGTGTTGTGTCTCGTGTCTGTTCACCTTAAAGGCCGTTATGTCGAAGCTCTAGTGGACGTTTTGTGTTGTGTCTCGTGTCTGTTCACCTTAAAGGCCGTTATGTCGAAGCTCTTGTGGACGTTTTGTGTTGTGTCTCGTGTCTGTTCACCTTAAAGGCCGTTATGTCGAAGCTCTTGTGGACGTTTTGTGTTGTGTCTCGTGTCTGTTCACCTTAAAGGCCGTTATGTGGAAGCTCTTGTGGACGTTTTGTGTTGTGTCTCGTGTCTGTTCACCTTAAAGGCCGTTATGTCGAAGTTCTTGTGGACGTTTTGTGTTGTGTCTCGTGTCTGTTCACCTTAAAGGCCGTTATGTCGAAGCTCTAGTGGACGTTTTGTGTTGTGTCTCGTGTCTGTTCACCTTAAAGGCCGTTATGTCGAAGCTCTTGTGGACGTTTTGTGTTGTGTCTCGTGTCTGTTCACCTTAAAGGCCGTTATGTGGAAGCTCTTGTGGACGTTTTGTGTTGTGTCTCGTGTCTGTTCACCTTAAAGGCCGTTATGTCGAAGCTCTTGTGGACGTTTTGTGTTGTGTCTCGTGTCTGTTCACCTTAAAGGCCGTTATGTCGAAGCTCTTGTGGACGTTTTGTGTTGTGTCTCGTGTCTGTTCACCTTAAAGGCCGTTATGTCGAAGCTCTTGTGGACGTTTTGTGTTGTGTCTCGTGTCTGTTCACCTTAAAGGCCGTTATGTCGAAGCTCTTGTGGACGTTTTGTGTTGTGTCTCGTGTCTGTTCACCTTAAAGGCCGTTATGTCGAAGCTCTTGTGGACGTTTTGTTTTGTGTCTCGTGTCTGTTCACCTTAAAGGCCGTTATGTCGAAGCTCTTGTGGACGTTTTGTGTTGTGTCTCGTGTCTGTTCACCTTAAAGGCCGTTATGTCGAAGCTCTTGTGGACGTTTTGTTTTGTGTCTCGTGTCTGTTCACCTTAAAGGCCGTTATGTCGAAGCTCTTGTGGACGTTTTGTGTTGTGTCTCGTGTCTGTTCACCTTAAAGGCCGTTATGTCGAAGCTCTTGTGGACGTTTTGTGTTGTGTCTCGTGTCTGTTCACCTTAAAGGCCGTTATGTCGAAGCTCTTGTGGACGTTTTGTGTTGTGTCTCGTGTCTGTTCACCTTAAAAGCCGTTATGTGGAAGCTCTTGTGGACGTTTTGTGTTGTGTCTCGTGTCTGTTCACCTTAAAGGCCGTTATGTGGAAGCTCTTGTGGACGTTTTGTGTTGTGTCTCGTGTCTGTTCACCTTAAAGGCCGTTATGTCGAAGCTCTTGTGGACGTTTTGTGTTGTGTCTCGTGTCTGTTCACCTTAAAGGCCGTTATGTCGAAGTTCTTGTGGACGTTTTGTGTTGTGTCTCGTGTCTGTTCACCTTAAAGGCCGTTATGTCGAAGCTCTTGTGGACGTTTTGTGTTGTGTCTCGTGTCTGTTCACCTTAAAGGCCGTTATGTCGAAGCTCTTGTGGACGTTTTGTGTTGTGTCTCGTGTCTGTTCACCTTAAAGGCCGTTATGTCGAAGCTCTTGTGGACGTTTTGTGTTGTGTCTCGTGTCTGTTCACCTTAAAGGCCGTTATGTCGAAGCTCTTGTGGACGTTTTGTTTTGTGTCGCGTGTCTGTTCACCTTAAAGGCCGTTATGTCGAAGCTCTTGTGGACGTTTTGTGTTGTGTCTCGTGTCTGTTCACCTTAAAGGCCGTTATGTCGAAGCTCTTGTGGACGTTTTGTTTTGTGTCTCGTGTCTGTTCACCTTAAAGGCCGTTATGTCGAAGCTCTTGTGGACGTTTTGTGTTGTGTCTCGTGTCTGTTCACCTTAAAGGCCGTTATGTCGAAGCTCTTGTGGACGTTTTGTGTTGTGTCTCGTGTCTGTTCACCTTAAAGGCCGTTATGTCGAAGCTCTTGTGGACGTTTTGTGTTGTGTCTCGTGTCTGTTCACCTTAAAGGCCGTTATGTGGAAGCTCTTGTGGACGTTTTGTGTTGTGTCTCGCGTCTGTTCACCTTAAAGGCCGTTATGTGGAAGCTCTTGTGGACGTTTTGTGTTGTGTCTCGTGTCTGTTCACCTTAAAGGCCGTTATGTCGAAGCTCTTGTGGACGTTTTGTGTTGTGTCTCGTGTCTGTTCACCTTAAAGGCCGTTATGTCGAAGTTCTTGTGGACGTTTTGTGTTGTGTCTCGTGTCTGTTCACCTTAAAGGCCGTTATGTCGAAGCTCTTGTGGACGTTTTGTGTTGTGTCTCGTGTCTGTTCACCTTAAAGGCCGTTATGTCGAAGCTCTTGTGGACGTTTTGTGTTGTGTCTCGTGTCTGTTCACCTTAAAGGCCGTTATGTCGAAGCTCTTGTGGACGTTTTGTTTTGTCCAGATTTAAGATTAAACATTTCTTAGTTTGTTTACTTGTAGTATTCTGTAAAGAGATTCTTTGTGCAGCCGCTGCAGCAACGACGTTCTGAATTAGTAGTGACGTCATGAAAACACATCCATCTTACAGTCAACATGCGCACACTTGCATGGGAAGGTGGAGATCAAACCAATTAATACCTGCGAAAGTCACAGTTTTCAATTGCTTCATGCGTCTTTGTTTCTTGACCAGTACTCTTGATTTTGGTACCGTTGTGTTCCTAAGACTCTGCACTGTTCTTTGGGGGGTAGGGAGGTCCAAAACGAGGCAGGGGTCCAGGTGCCGCCATTACCCATTCTGCTGTAAAGGGGCGACGCCTTGTCGGGGTGTCAGGGGGGCTTTGCTTTAGTTCACGCACGAGTTCTTTCTCTCTCTCTCTCTCTCTCTCTCTCTCTCTCTCTCTCTGTCTCACTCACTCTCTCTCTTTTTTTTCTCTCTTTCTCTCTTTTTCTCTCTCTCTCTCTCTCTCTCTCTCTCTCTCTCTCTCTCTCTCTCTTTGTGACTGTTACAATGATTGATCTCAATTCAGTCAAAATCTTTTCACAACCGTTTTGCAGAGAGGTTTCCAAAAGCTATTTCGGATTCAAGATTCAATGACTTGAAAGGCACAGAGAAGGGTTTGCGTCGTGTACGTGTAGAGAGAGCGTAAAGAGACATGGTTCAATCGCCTTCATTGATCAACAGATTATCAGGCAACATTTCAAAGCAACACACAGTAGGTGTCAGAGATTTGACCCAATGTTTTCAACGTGCGATTTTTTTCTCACGCTTTCCCAGACACGCCCAAATGTTGACTGTCTTAGTATCGTATCTTCAAATTGATATAACTATGTTGACTGTCTATCGTATCTTCAAATTGATATAATTATGTTGATGACTGTGTGCCTTGTAATCGATTGATTGATTGCCCGGATGAAGATTATTGCGCTTAGTGTTACAGTTTTGTCTTCTCGTTCTCGTTCTCTCTTTTTCTCTGTAGGCTACCTCTCTCTCTCTGAGACAGGTTGGAAGATTAGGCTAAGCCTAAAACCTTTATCCTTATGTAATAAAGTTCTGAGTTCTGAGTTCTCTCTCTCTCTCTCTCTCTCTCTCTCTCTCTCTCTCTCTCTCTCTCTCTCTCTCTTAAAATACTACACAATGACACAGCATACAAGCAAAATCTCACAGACAGCGCGTTATGACTCGAACCTGTCCCGTCCCAGAGTTCATAGCGAGTCTCTATGAGCGCGTCCATAATATCACGTGACTGACTGGAGGGGCGTGGTCAGAGTGTGCTGGCTGTGCCGTCACTGTGTCTATTTCAGTATCACTGCCTGTTGTTTGAATGTCAGTTAAAAGTCTGGGTTTCTCAGGGCGGCGTCACTGTTGACTTGTGCACACATACAGTTCAGAACATTCCTTACTGACGGTCTTTACTTGAGCCCAAAGTCGACAAAGTCTTTTTGCCAACAAATCAGTTCGGAAGATCCGTGAAGCATAATTCGCCAAATTTACTCAAGGTTTCAGGTTACTTACTTCTACACTGATGACCAACACTGACATTGTTTTTGACTCTGTGTTCTTCTGCATGATATAACTTGGCGTTCTTCTGCATGATATAACTTGGCGTTCTGCATGATATAACTTGGCGTTCTGCATGATATGACTTGCTGTTCTTCTGCATGATATAACTTGGCGTTCTTCTGCATGATATAACTTGGCGTTCTGCATGATATGACTTGCTGTTCTTCTGCATGATATAACTTGGCGTTCTTCTGCATGATATAACTTGGCGTTCTGCATGATATGACTTGCTGTTCTTCTGCATGATATAACTTGGCGTTCCTCTCTGATTTGACTTGGTGTTATTCTGCCCGATTTGACTTGGTGTTCTTCTGCCTGATTTGACTTGGTGTTCTTCTGCCTGATTTGACTTGGTGTTATTCTGCCCGATTTGACTTGGTGTTCTTCTACCTGATTTGACTTGGTGTTATTCTACATGATATAACTTGGCGTTCTTCTGCCTGATACAACTTGGTGTTCTTCTGCTTACTCGAGTAGCCGTGGCATTACCAAACCAGTCCCTCCCCGGCACATTCAGAAGCCAGAGTAATACAATATTCTGCGTGTCCCTGCATAACTGTGAACACCAACCAGCCAACAAACCAACCAACCAGCCAACAAACCAACCAACCAGCCAACAAACCAACCAACTAGCCAACCAACCAACCAACCGGCCAACAAACCAGCCAACAAACCAACCAACCTGAACATCTGATCGTTTACTCAGAGGTAAGATTGTTTGTGTGTATGTGTTGGTTATATCCCTAATACACTGGCTGTAGTTTCATTTCTGCTTGTATATGGTTTATTTATCAAATCAACTCGACTGCAAGTGTTCCAAGTTCAAGTTCAAGTTTTATTAGTCCATAACCCATGGGGGCATTTTGAACAATACATACAATCAATACAATCATGATATATGCTAATATAATAAATAAAAAAATTAAAAATTAAAAATTAAAAAAAAAGCTATGAAAAACTGTTACAAATTATATTAATAAAGTCCAAAATATTCTTTAGCAATTTCTTTTTCTTAGTAGCAAACAACTTTTTAAATTTAAGTGCATTAGGTTTTTTCCAATAATAAGGTGGTAACAACTCAGCTCTTTCTTCTTTGAAAAAATCACAGACAAATAAATAATGGAATTCATCACCTATGTCTTGTGATACACATTTGGTGCAAGTTCTTTCTGACCTCGGGATGTTAAGATAACGTTCTTTCTGTACAGGCAAATTGTTGTTTAATGTTCTAAACTTCATCATTGAAACACATTGCTGATATGGCAGGTGTGTGACAAGGTCTTCACATGCAAAAATATCTTTAAACATTCGATAATTCCAAAACATATTTTTTGTTCCAATTTCTGTAAACCATTTATGGATATACTGGTCATACAAGCTTCTTTTTACTTTTCTTTTAAACCATGCGCTTGAGTATTGAACATTTTCTTGAAAAGTCCAAAGGCCAGAGAGACCAATTTCATTTAAGGTTTTTTCAATAAAACATAAATAATTAGATTCAATCATCTTGTTGATATACAATTTATAAGTAAAGCAATACACAATACTTGAAAATTTATTTTTATGAATAGGACTAATCAGTTTATACCAATAGCAAAGCATTCTACATTTCATATTAACATCTAGTGGATATCTTCCAAGTTCACCAAATATCATAGCATTTGGAGTTGATTTTTTTAGTTTGAAAACAATTTTATAAAAACGCAATTGAAGTTTAGTAGCAAGTTCACAGTTCCAAACATCCAGACTAAAACAACAACAAAAAGGTCTATGTGAATGTTTTTAATTTTTTTTTAGTATTGATCAAGAAGAGAGAGAGACAGAGACAGAGACAGAGTGAGAGACAGAGAGAGATACAGAGACAGAGTGAGAAACAGAGAGAGAGACAGAGACAGAGAGACGGAGACAGAGACAGAGACCTTGCCGTGAGGAACATGTGCATTTTTAAACCAAAATAAAAAATAAAAAAAAGTTTTGCTAACATCAAAATCATCGATTAAATCCTCATGTTTACATAACTAAATGATACTTTGTACCCAATACAACCATTTATATAATGTTGGTCTTTAAAGCCAAAACCATTCCTGAGCTAGAGGACTGGTCAGCTAGCAAATGATAATAGTGTAACTTGCTTGTCTTTTCTAATCTTAGCGTAAGGTAATTCATTTCACTTAAAATGCATGCAGCCCACTCTGATGCATTTTTAGCTTTTTTCTGTCACTGTGTGTGTCGTCATGTGAATCGGGGTCTATGTCTGCATGTTATAACATATTGTTAAATGTCACTTCCGTCTTTGTCACGTCCATTGGTGGGATACCCGTATTTGTCACGTCCATTGGTGGGATACCCGTATTTGTCACGTCCATTGGTGGGATACCCGTATTTGTCACGTCCATTGGTGGGATACCCGTATTTGTCACGTCCATTGGTGGGATACCCGTCTTTGTCACGTCCATTGGTGGGATACCCGTATTTGTCACGTCCATTGGTGGGATACCCGTCTTTGTCACGTCCATTGGTGGGATACCCGTATTTGTCACGTCCATTGGTGGGATACCCGTATCTGTCACGTCCATTGGTGGGATACCCGTATTTGTCACGTCCATTGGTGGGATACCCGTATTTGTCACGTCCACTGGTGTGATACCCGTATTTGAGCGGCGGCCAGGGGATCCCTGTCAAAGAAGTCTTTGGTCTGTGAGATGCGCCATATAGTCAAGTGGACGGCCTTAAATAGCATAGAACATTGGAGTGAAAGGACACAGAAATAATGCTTTAAAAGGGGTGCAACATTTGTCGCAATAATGGTTTTGCTAAGTTTATATTCACTTATGTGATCATATAACGCGGTGGCGTATCAATCTTGTTATACTGTATGATGTAGATGGATCAATTTACTACACCACTGTCGTTACCTGGTTGAAAAAATATGCATTTTTACAGCCAGTAAAATATCCACCACGAATCTATTTATCGTTCTGATGTACCTTATCGGGTTCATATTTTACCACTTTAAGGATGACGAAAAAATAACTTGCAACAGTCGGCGCCCCACTGTATACAGTGTGCGCTAGGGGAAGGGACCATTCGTGTGTAGCGCGGGAGGTTGCCAACACAAACACCCCCCCTCTCTCTCTCTCTCTCTCTCTAGGGACGGGGCAGAGAGAGAGAGAGAGAGAGAGAGAGAGAGAGAGAGAGAGAGAGAGAGAGAGAGAGAGAGAGAGAGAGAGAGAGAGAGAGAGAGAGAGAGAGAGAGAGAGAGAGAGAGAGAGAGAGAGAGAGAGAGAGAGAGAGAGAGAGCGAGTCTCTAAGAGCCGTCGTCAAGAGCGAGTCTCTAAGAGCCGTCGTCAAGACCATATCGACTGACTGGAGGGGCGTGGCCAGTCTGTGCTGGGAATGTCACTGGTCTATGCCCTGTGCTGTCAATGTCAGCTTCAGTTTGTTATACTCATGGAGTCGTCACGGGCGACCGTTGCATGAATACTGTTCAGCACATTCTAACAGGCTGTCTTGACTTGAGGCCAAAGTCGACACCGCAAAGTCCTTTACCAAACATTAAGTGCCAACACTTGCATGACCCAACTTCCTGAAGTAGACTTCGCCAAATTGACCTGAGGCTTGACGTTACTCACCAATAATGTGGTGGCCAAGACTGAGGCTTGACGTTACTCACCAATAATGTGGTGGCCAAGACTGAGGCTTGACGTTACTCACCAATAATGTGGTGGCCAAGATTGAGGCTTGACGTTACTCACCAATAATGTGGTGGCCAAGACTGAGGCTTGACGTCACTCAGCAATAATGTGGTGGCCAAGACTGAGGCTTGACGTTACTCACCAATAATGTGGTGGCCAAGACTGAGGCTTGACGTTACTCACCAATAATGTGGTGGCCAAGACTGAGGCTTGACGTTACTCACCAATAATTTGGTGGCCAAGACTGAGGTTTGACGTCACTCACCAATAATGTGGTGGCCAAGACTGAGGCTTGACTTTACTCACCAATATTGTGGTGGCCAAGACTGAGGTTTGACGTTACTCACCAATGATGTGGTGGCCAAGACTGAGGCTTGACGTTACTCACCAATAATGTGGTGGCCAAGACTGAGGCTTGACGTTACTCACCAATAATGTGGTGGCCAAGACTGAGGCTTGACGTTACTCACCAATAATGCGGTGGCCAAGACTGAGGCTTGACTTTACTCACCAATAATGTGGTGGCCAAGACTGAGGCTTGACGTTACTCACCAATGATGTGGTGGCCAAGACTGGGCTTGACGTTACTCACCAATAATGTGGTGGGCAAGACTGAGGCTTGACGTTACTCACCAATAATGTGGTGACCAAGACTGAGGCTTGACGTTACTCACCAATAATGTGGTGGCCAAGACTGAGGCTTGACTTTACTCACCAATAATGTGGTGGCCAAGACTGAGGCTTGACGTTACTCACCAGTAATGTGGTGGTCAAGATTGGGCTTGACGTTACTCACCAATAATGTGGTGGCCAAGACTGAGGCTTGACGTTACTCACCAATAATGTGGTGGCCAAGACTGAGGCTTGACGTTACTCACCAATAATGTGGTGGCCAAGACTGAGGCTTGACGTTACTCACCAATAATGTGGTGGCCAAGACTGAGGCTTGACTTTACTCACCAATAATGTGGTGGCCAAGACTGAGGCTTGACGTTACTCACCAATGATGTGGTGGCCAAGACTGGGCTTGACGTTACTCACCAATAATGTGGTGGCCAAGACTGAGGCTTGACGTTACTCACCAATAATGTGGTGGCCAAGACTGAGGCTTGACGTTACTCACCAATAATGTGGTGGCCAAGACTGAGGCTTGACGTTACTCACCAATAATGTGGTGGCCAAGACTGAGGATGTTTGTGACTGTGTGTTCCCTGGCATCCCTGGCCTTCACTATCTCTTGACGGCAGTAGTGTCCAGTTTACATTACTGACGAGTTAAATATCATGTGTATTCTCTGAGTGACAAGTTTTTGCTCGCCTTTGCTTCATTTAGTATATACATTATTGGATAACATAACATCAATCACAAACAAATAGAAATCAATTCGTCTATTGGTTGACATAATTACATAAAACCATATTTTCTAAAGAACTTAACAGTGGTAGAACATGTGCCCGCTTGTCTAGAGAAACCGCGATCAAAATCCCAGGACGGGTACATAAGGAGAAATCTATTAATCCCAGACGACAGCCTTCTATGTGTCGCTTTCAAATCACTCCTGGCAATGTATTCACTTTTGAATGAAAGCAGACAGTGTCTGCGATTGAACTAGTTCTCTCTGCGCTTATCTTGTTTAGAATCGTGATGGGAAAAACCCGTTGAAAAGCGTTTGACTGAACTTAGAATAAAGATTGTTGATCATTTGAGAGAGAGAGAGAGAGAGAGAGAGAGAGAGAGAGAGAGAGAGAGAGAGAGAGAGAGAGAGAGAGAGAGAGAGAGAGAGAGAGAGAGAGAGAGAGAGAGAGAGAGAGAGAGAGAGAGAGAGAGAGAGAGAGATGATGATGATGATGATGATGATGATGATGATGATGATGGAACTTTATTTTTCAAGGATAGAGGTTTAAGGCGACGCCTTTTCTTACAACCGGTCCTTACTTCTAATACAAATGTCTAATAAATGATAAACAAGTAAAGCAACATGACAAATAAACAAATTAAACGAACGACCCAGCAAATAATCGACAAGTAAGCAAACAAGCAAATAAACACAAACAACAAAACAAGTCGCGTAAGGCGAAAATACAATATTTAGTCAAGTAGCTGTCGAACTCACAGAATGAAACTGAACGCAATGCAACGCAGCAAGACCGTAGCATCGTCAGTCCACCGCGCACGGCAAAGGCAGTGAAATTGACAAGAAGAGCGGGGTAGTACTTGCGCTGAGAAGGATAGCACGCTTTTCTGTACCTCTCTTCGTTTTAACTTTCTGAGCGTGTTTTTAATCCAAACATATCATATGTATATGTTTTTGGAATCAGGAACCGACAAGGAATAAGATGAAAGTGTTTTTAAATTGATTTCGAAAAAGAAATTTGATAATAATTTTTATATATTTAATTTTCAGAGCTTGTTTTTAATCCGAATATAACATATTTATATGTTTTTGGAATCAGCAAATGATGGAGAATAAGATAAACGTAAATTTGGATCGTTTTATAAATTTTTATTTTGTTTTACAATTTTCAGATTTTTAATGACCAAAGTCATTAATTAATTTTTAAGCCACCAAGCTGAAATGCAATACCGAAGTTCGGGCTTCGTCGAAGATTACTTGACCAAAATTTCAACCAATTTGGTTGAAAAATGAGGGCGTGACAGTGCCGCCTCAACTTTCACGAAAAGCCGGATATGACGTCATCAAAGACATTTATCAAAAAAATGAAAAAAACGTTCGGGGATTTCATACTCATGTCAAATTTCATAAAGATCGGTCCAGTAGTTTAGTCTGAATCGCTCTACACACACACACACACACACACAGACACACAGACACACACACACACACACACACACGCACATACACCACGACCCTCGTTTCGATTCCCCCTCGATGTTAAAATATTTAGTCAAAACTTGACTAAATATAATGACAAAGTAAGCAACATACAAATCAAAAGCGAAACATGCAACATAACATGTTAATTGAGGTTACACATGTAAAGTGATCGACGGTAAAATTCACACAATACCAACGTTTACACTAATGCTTACAATGATCATATGGTGTAAATGATGATGATGAAGATGATTATGATGATGATGATGATGATGATGATGATGATGATGATGATGATGATGACGTCGACGACGACGTCGACGACGACGACGACGACGACGACGACGACGACGACGACGACGACGGCGACGACGACGATGGAAAATCGCAAAATAATAAGAGAGAGAGAGAGAGAGAGAGAGAGAGAGAGAGTCAATGTCAGCTTCAGTTTGTTATACTCATGGAGTCGTCACGGACGACCGTTGCATGAATACAGTTCAGCACATTCTAACAGGCTGTCTTGACTTGAGGCCAAAGTCGACACCGCAAAGTCCTTTCAATCAATCAATCAATCAATCAATGAGGCTTATATCGCGCATATTCCGTGGGTACAGTTCTAGGCGCTCTGCAGTGATGCCGTGTGAGATGAAATTTTATACGGCCAGTAGATTGCAGCCATGTCGGCGCATATTTACCTTTCACGGCCTTATTCCAAGTCACACGGGTATGGTAGACAATTATTAACTGTGCCTTAGCAATTTTGCCAGGAAAGACCCTTTTGTCAATCGTGGGATCTTTAACGTGCACACCCAATGTAGTATACACGGGGGGTGGTTCGGACACCGAAGAGAGTCTGCACACAAAGTTGACTCTGTGAAATAAATTTCCGCCGAACCTGGGATCGAACTCGCGCTGACAGCGGCCAACTGAATACAAATCCAGCGCGCTACCAACTGAGCTATATCCCCGCCCCTTTACCAAACATTAAGTGCCAACACTTGCATGACCCAACTTCCTGAAGTAGACTTCGCCAAACTGATTGACCTGAGGCTTGACGTTACTCACCAATAATGTGGTGGCCAAGACTGAGGCTTGACGTTACTCACCAATAATGTGGTGGCCAAGACTGAGGCTTGACGTTACTCACCAATAATGTGGTGGCCAAGACTGAGGCTTGACGTTACTCACCAATAATGTGGTGGCCAAGACTGAGGCTTGACGTTACTCACCAATAATGTGGCAAGACATAAAACCATATTTTCTAAAGAACTTAACAGTGGTAGAACATGTGCCCGCTTGTCTACAGAAACCGCGATCAAAATCCCAGGACGGGTACATAAGGAGAAATCTATTAATCCCAGACGACAGCCTTCTATCGTGATGGGAAAAACCCGTTGAAAAGCTTTTGACTGAACTTAGAATAAAGATTGTTGATCATTTGAGAGAGAGAGAGAGAGAGAGAGAGAGAGAGAGAGAGAGAGAGAGAGAGAGAGAGAGAGAGAGAGAGAGAGATGATGATGATGATGATGATGATGATGGAACTTTATTTTTCAAGGATAGAGGTTTAAGGCGACGCCTTTTCTTACAACCGGTCCTTACTTCTAATACAAATGTCTAATAAAGGA